>NC_056746.1:658472213-658727213 GCF_019279795.1 Protopterus annectens
CCCCTGCACCCTAGTAGCAGGAGTGTGCAGTTAGAAGTTGTCTGATCGAAGACTGCTGGAATGGGGCTCAGTTTTTAGCTTTTTATTGGTTAATTTGTTTAAATCAGTTTGCTCATTTGCTACTGTTATATAAAAAAAATACACTTTATGCATCGCTGCTTAGCAAGGGTTAAACTATTCCTGGCGCCATAAAGTCTGCTCTTCAAATTTTCCCTTAGAACTAGCCAGTTTTTTAGTTTTAGCACTCAAATCTGTTTTTTTTTTTTGAGCTCAGCACTTGTTCAGAACTCGTTGTAAGCACTAAATAAGCTACAAATTACTACAACACTCCACTTTCCTCACTTGTCTAGTGGAAAACAGTTTTTAGTACTTAATAAATAAGCACCTATCCAGGCATGTCTAAGGGTCAGCTCCTGGTGTTTTCTCATGTCTACATGACAAATCTGGGCATCTTGGGGCAATGCAGCAATTGCCTCATGTACACAGACAACCCTCTTCTCCTACCACCCAATACTACAACCTGTGAGAGATGCACTTATAGCCAAACTGGAAGCAAAGGTCTCTTTACCCAAGATTGGACTAGAAAGTCAAGAGGAGAAGCTAAATACTTGCCCCACACCACACTCATCACATAGTCCTCAAAACCTGCACCACCAAAACACACACATAGCAACACAAAACACACACCTACATTTGCGGAGGCTCTCAATAAAAATCTGCTCAAGCAACAGAGACCTCCAAAGCAGAAATGCATGCAACCACCACCCCCCGCAACACAACCCAAATGGCACACAGCCCACAAACTCAGTGTGCCACTCAACCACAGCCCAGAAGACATAACAACGTACCCAACACTCTAGTCATTGGTGACTCTATAGTCAGGCACACTGATGTTCTACTCACCAGGCTAAACAAAGAGAAAGTTACTGTCAGCTGCCTGTCGGGTGCCAGGATCCGCCACATAACGCATGCACTCAGGTCACTCCACAAGTACAAATACGACTCCGTCATTCTCCATGTTGGTGTGAATGACCTGAGACGTACCTCCCTGGACTACATGAAAAGAGACATGGAGGAGCTCTCCGATCTTGTAGCTCAGGCAGGTATGACCCTAGCCCTGAGTAGCATCCTGCCATCACCCAGAATGATACCACAGTACAAGGACAAAATGACTGACTTCAACAACTGGCTAAGCTTCTGGTGTCATTCTAAGGGGATCCAGTATCTGTTTGCCTGAGATGACATGATCGACAGACCACGATGCTTTGTCAGAGATGGCCTGCACCTGTCACCCATGGGATTTCGGATACTGGCTAAGGCGCTTGCCATTTCTATAGTGCCTTTTTTAGGCAAGACTCAAATGACAAATTCACCACCGTAATGGGTACAAGCAAGCAAAATCTGAGGGTAATGCTACTCAATGCTATAAGTCTAAACCTCAAAATGCATACACTCGAGGCACTCCTTAAAATGGAGAACATCGACATCTTTGCAGTGACAGAGACCTGGTTCAAGGCACAAGAGAGCACCCCTGCATTCCAGGTTATAATTTATACCACACCTTTCGGCCACCTAACCTGGACCGAAACACTAAAGGTGGAGGCGTGTCCATATTCATTAAGGATATCCACACCTCCAGGCTAGTTGCTCAGCATAATGCATCCGAGATTATCCAAGTGCAACTAACTCTAGGCAAGACCGCAATCCAAACTGTAACTTGTGACACCATGCCCCAGGATTCCCACTACTCATTTCTTGATACACTGGAAAATATTAGGGTACAACCCAACTCCCTAATAATGGGCGATTTCAACTACCCCACCATTAACTGGGAAAACTACTCATGTACCAACTCTTTTGCTCAACGTTTTCTGGAATTCATAAATTCCAACGCCTTGGATGAACTTATCCACACCCCCAGCAGGGGCAGCAATATCCTACACCTGGTCAATACCAACATGGGTGACCAGTGTTCCACATCAGAGGTCAATTCCTCATTGGTCAGATTCGACCACCAGCTAATCAGCCTAGACATCCACATCCCGCCCCCACCCCTATTAGGAAAACCACCATAAAAAATTTCTCCAAAGCCAACTTCACACTTCTTAAGACAGAAGTGGCAAACTTCACAACACCCATGCAGACGGACAATAGAGGTACGACTGTTGAATCCTACACAAATGCACTTTATAAGCACTTACAGGAGTGCATGGATCATGCTATCCCTAACAGAACCAAGATGCTATCCTCCAAAAAAAGGAAGCCAATCTGGTGGTACCCTGCCATAAACAAACTACAACAGAAGAAAGGAACTGTTGCAAAAATGAGTCAAATCCCATGACTGGAAGAACTCCCTGGTCAGCCTCAGTAAGAAGCTGAGATCCCTCATACAATCCTCCAAAGCTAGTTATGAAAACAAAATCGCCACTGATTCTAAAGACAACCACAAAGCATTCTATAGCTATGTCAAGAATCTCAATGGCAACACTCAGATCTGCTCTGAGTTACAGCACAATGGCACTAAATATACAGAACCAACTGATACTGCCAACATCCTTGGCAGATAGGTTCAGTGCTAACTTTAACCCCCCCCCTCACCCCGTAAAGGGCCTATCTCTATACCAGAAGAATGCAAAGTTCCTGTAATCACAGCTGCACAGGTAAAAAACACACTCTCCAAAGCCAAGAACACAGCATCCATGGGACCTGACAAAATTCCAGGCTGCGTTCTACATGAACTACAGAATGAACTGGCACCCCACCTAAGCACCATGTTCAATCATAGCCTCACCTCAGGCTTTGTCCCCACTGAATGGCGTACAGTGATGGTTATCCCACTCCACAAAGGGGGAGCCACCACGGACCCCAGGAACTATCACCCCATTAGCCTAACGAGTCTGGTCTGCAAGGCCATGGAACTTATAAACAAAGACATTGGTAATCTCCAAACTCTGGACCCCACCCAGTTTGGGGTTGTAAAAGGCAGATCATGTCTCCTAAACCTGAATGGCTTCTTTGAAGCAGTCACCAAAGCCGTAGACGAGGGTAAGGTGGTTCACACAGCCTATCTAGATCTTGCCACGGCTTTTGACACCATCCCCCCTCTCTGGAATTATAGATAAACTCACTAAACTAGGTATAAATCCCTATGTCACAAGATGGGTTGCCAACTGGCTGACTGACGGAACCCACACTGTGAAAGTAGCAAACTCCAAATCCGACTTCAGACCAGTGACAAGTGGAGTACCACAGGGTTCAGTCCTGGGTCCTCTCCTGTTTGGTATCTAGTTTTCTGAAGTACAGGCTAACACAGAAGGTCTTTGGCTAACGAAGTTCGCAGATGACTGCAAACTAGGAGCCATAATTGAAATTCCTAACGATGTGGACAGCCTACAAAAGGGTCTCACTGAGACAGATGCCTGGTGTCAAAGCCATGGCCTCAAGCTCAATGCCAAAAAGTGCATTGTCATCCCCTTTGGTAAAAACTCTGTACCCATGAGCTACCACATAGGTGGTAGTCTGCTTAACACCGAAAGTGTGATAAGAGACCTTGGGACACAGGTGGACAGTAGTCTCTCCTTTGATAATCACATCGCCACAGTAGTCAGGAAATCCTTCTACATGGCACACCTCATCACAAAAGGTTTCTCATCCAGGAAAAAAAGAGGTCATTGTTCCCCTCTACTTGTCCCTCATTAGACCCATTATAGAGTACAATGCCCCTTTTGGTATATACCTCACAAGACATCTACAACAACTGGAAAGACTGCAGAAATACCTCACAAAAAAGGATTACTGGCCTCAAACAGATGCCCTACGCAGACCGTCTCAAAAAACTCCAGCTTTACTCCATCGCATATCACCTACTCAGAGGTGATCTCTGCCTAACGTACAAAGTTATGTCAAACCCAGAGCTGTTGGACATGCTCCACTTAAATAAATCACAATCCCTCTGAGCTACACGCTCTAGGGACCTAAACCCTGCCACAACAATAAACAGAACATGCTGGAGGGATAGATTCCTGTCCCAGAGACTTCCCATACTCTGGAACAAACTACTTATCTATATCAAACAAAGCTCCTCATTAGCACTCTTCAAAAAAATCTTGATGACTGGATGGGAAATAGGAAACTCACCCCGGGGAGAACCTCTGTGGCTCTGCTTGACAGGGGCACAGGAAAATAATTTTCTTGGGTGGCGAAAGCCAGGGTACCTTTTTGGCTAGGCTTCTTGGGGTTGGTATATTTGCCCTTTCTCTGAGAATTGTGTGATCTTAGAGTAAGTAGGTATAATTAGCAGAGGGTGTGGCCCTCTTGAAAAAAAGCATTTAGTTTCTTGTTTTTCAGTTTTAGCGTGCACTGAGATTCCTTCTCAGCACATATACAGTAGCAAGAAGATGTGCAAAATGCGATCATTTGGTGCCGATATTAGTGCCATTTGACAAACTTAAATAAATCCATGCATACATTTTTACACACACATATATATATATATATATATATATATATATATATATATATACACACACATATTTACGTGTGTGTGTGTGTGTGTGTGTGTGTGTGTGTGTGTGTGTGTGTGTGTGTGTGTGTGCGCATGTGTGTGTGTGTGTATGTGTGTGTGTGTGTGTGTGTGTGTGTGTGTGTGTGTGTGTGTGTGTGTGTGTGTGTGCGCGCGCACATGGGTGAGTGTGAGTGTGTGTATTTGTATGTGTAGATTGTAAACCAGTACTGGCAAGTTTGTAGGTTCAGCTAAGTACCTTCACAACCTTTCTCAAATCAGTTGTAGAGGAGGACTGCTTTAGTAAATCTTGTGAGGTATTTATTTGAAAGTAAACAAACAAAAAGAAAATGCCAGCAACTGAAATGTGCTTCTTTCAGCAAGGTTTAAAAATAAAAAAAACTTGTTAATTCCATTCATTTCAAACTGGTAGTCTCTAGATGACAGATGTATTATTTTTGGCTTTCTCGTCTTTGATTTAAACAAAATAAAAACAATACCTTTGCTGAAATTCAACTTAAAACTAGGAAGCTTTAGCATTCAAGTTTCATGGTCACAGTATGCCACACATGTTAAAACAAACAATCAGCCTGAAACAGCTCACTTTTCCACTCCATATCTTTCTAGGTTGAGTTTCCATTTGATAAAGAGAAATTACATTCAGGATTTCACTCTCTCTCTCTCTCTCACTCTCTTTTTCAGGACTTCTTGAGCCTTACTCAGGTCATCAATACTTGTCAGCATCTTCTTTTTTTTTTTTTTCTAGCATGCTCCCCATCTGCCATTGTTCCTCAACTGTACATTTATGTGCAAGTTCCACCTTTTCTCTGCCCAACTCTGTTAAGCCTAGTGGTTGTTGAATTTTGTGCCACTCTTGTCACATAATGATCCCTTACACAAATCAAAGGGGTCAAACTTCCATTCTAGTGGGACACAGACATAATAATGACTGTTTATACTAGTGTGGAGCAGATATGAATGACCCACAAATGCTTCAGACTCTCTTATTGTAGAGCTGTTGTCTTGTCCATCTCCATGAGAAACTTAGACATCAGCTGGTCACGCTATACTTCAGGTTAGATCACTGTTCTAGCAAGACCTCTCCTTGCATCATCTGGATCTATTCATCCACATTCTGTTATATTAGCTTCAAGCATGGTCATTCCAATATTCTTTAAAATATTCTAGCTGCATTGACAGGCCACCACATTGACAATCTCCCCAGGAAACACTTTTCCCCTCACTTGCGGAACTAGAAATAACATTCTTATTTTTCAGCTCACCTTTCCCCTTGGAATACTGTTTGTGTAGTATCGCATCTTTACTCTCTAATTTATGCCCACCTTGTATAGCGAACATATGTTCTGTCCTTGACTTGGTCTTTTCTATGTACTTTTCCTTGGCAACCTTCTATTTAAATGCCTCTCCACAAACTTCCATAAAGTGGCAAGTCTCTCTTCCCACTTCTTCCTGTTTCCACAATTTGGACAGTGCCTCCCTCAGTCTGTGAATTTCTTGAGTTCACAATAATTTCAGCACTTCAGAGTTAACTCTAACTACCAGTTCTGGAATTTTTAGATGTATACCCCTCATTTGTGAGGCAAGTTCTTTTAAGTGTGAGTGAATTTCCTTTATGTTAAGCCCCACAAGTATTAATAATGTCTAAGTCAACAAGTTGGAGCTTAAATATAGTCCAAATAATATATTTTTCTTTGATAATTTCTAGTATATGATGTAATAGTGTTATTCATTTGACACTTGGTGATACCTTCATGGAGAAGCAATTTAGTCAGGAAGACCTGTTACAAGAAACATTTTCAGCCTGCGACAGATTAGCTATATGATTAGCTTCAGGGTGAACTGGAACTCAATCTGTTTGAACATCTTCTAAATGAATGACTTTTTCAGATGAAATTAGTGTTTCCTGTTTAAAGATATTCCCAAAGTTGCACAACTGGTTGTCACCCTTACTGCACTGTTACGGCACATTTTGGCTTCTCATATTAAGTTTAGAGTCTTTTTGAGACATTCTAATCTGGATATACCAGCTGCCCTCTTGTAATCTGTATGTCAGTCTTCAATGTATGACGTTCTTCTATCCCATGAGGACCAGAAGCCAAGACTCCAGGCTCAGCACTCATACCGAAAGTTCCTGCAGCTACCGTATGTTCAGCTATACTTTCTTTTTAGTTACATAGACCCTCAGTTCCTGCAGCATCAGTATGTCCTGTTCCACCACCATTTTTTCTCTCAGGCTGACCTTCAGTCATTAGTATGTTCTTCCAAATTCTGGGGTCAAGATAAGTTTACTGTTTTCTTCACTAAGTTGAAGACCTTTTGCAGCTGCTATATTTGTAGCAGTGTGTTTGCTTGAAACAGAGGTTTCCATTGGGTCAGGCTCTCTAATACTGCTGTTTTGTACCTTAGTTTATTTACTCACTGAAATTTATTTCACAGAAGGAAATTACTATTGTTGAAAAAGGGCAAAGCAACAGTTATTGAACTTTCTACTCTTCTTGGTCTTTTCATGCCTGTATTCAAATACTTGTAAACATTTTTCAATGGCTACTGTACTAAGCACCTGTAGTGAGTCTTCTGTTTGAACGCCTACTGTTACATTAGGATTCTTATACCTATCCAAGGATTTGTGAACATCATACTTTCCCCTTTTAGCTAGTAGGTTCTGTGATGATATGAGACAGTGCCATCTGTACTAGGGAGAGTAGGGCAATGCATGTGTAACATCTGTCAGCATAGTTAGCTGGGGTTTTGTAAAGAATGTTATGTCACTTGACTATCACACTAATTTGTAAACCTGCTTGTGTTAAAAATGCATCAAGAGTGTGTCCTGATGGACAGAAAAGAGAAACATACTCATGTCAGACAGTATTATTATAACTGATTAAATGTATATGTTTTAACAGAGAATTCTGGAAGGGAAGAGGTTAATCTTAGTCCAGCTAATAATGAAATATAGGTTGAAAATTAAATGGATTGGTTTAGGCCATGAAGATTTTATCTTACAGGTCTGACTGCAGCCAGAAGCAAAAATATCTGGGAAAACCAGGACTAGGAATCTTACTGTATTATCCTTAGGGATGAACTAATTGCTACCCTGGAAGGGTGGAAGTTTTTGAAATTGTTTTATAGCTTTCAGATACTGCAACAAATCTTTGCAAAGCTCTGGGTGTGTATTGTACCAGAGTCACGTGACTAGATGTAATACCATTCTATAACAAGCACGGAAATGATGTTTTAGATATTACTGAGAGATATGATGGAATTCTCGCAGCAGCACTGTGTTTTTCGCAACCTGACAGGAAAGATCTCTTGCAGATATCTCACACACCTCATCTTGCCTTGCTGTAGTAAGCAATTCAACACTCATCATCTTGCCTTGCTGTAGTAAGTAACTTAACTACGGAACAGTAATCCTTTAGTCAGTCAGGGAAAACATAGTGAGATTACTTTAGTATTGTTTTACTGCATCTATGTGAATCTATTCTATGTGAATCTATCCAACTGTGTTATTTTTTTATATCTCCTGTGATTCAAACTCTGGTGTTTATTATTACTAGATATTCAGTATTCTTATATTTTCTATTTTGTTATTTATTATTAAATATTTCTATACCTTTCATTGTGGCTGGTCTTTTGGAGAACACTTTTAACATCTTAAGAGTACTTATACTTATTTTAGTGACACTGTGTCCACTCCTGAAAGCCTTGCTGCATTGGTCAAACTCTACCATTTGTATTAGCATTAATTTTACACAGTATAATTGGTTATAATTATATGACACTTAGAGTAGCTGACTGGTGGCAGCATAATTACCTTATAGCCTTGGCAGAAGAGGCACAGCTGATAAATCTGTGTCAGCTTTTCGTGTGTGTGTGTGTGTGTGTGTGTGTGTGTGTGTGTGTGTGTGTGTGTGTGTGAAAATCAAATATCTAAGTGAGTGTGTGTCAGCTACTTGGAACAGGGACACAGTGCTCCAAAGTGGTCAGTGTGGAGTTTTGTTTGGGGCCTGGAGAGAAAGAGTCCAGCCCCAGGTTTGGACTGTGCTCCCTTGTGTGCTCTTAAGGGAAACTGTGTTTGGTGCAGAGAGCTGCATCTGAAAATACTGTGTGTATCCATTTTTGTTGCCAGTGGCCATCCTTCACCGGTGTCAGTGGTGAGGATTGAGGCTCCTTGATTACTGGCTTAGAGTAGGGACCGTCACACGTTCTTTGTAGGTTCATAGATAAGTACTGGTCTAGCTGACCTTATCAGCCATTTTAAGCCTAGCCAGTTTCCCTTTTTATGGTCAAAATAACCTATCACATTTGGGTGTAGATTGGCTTACCCATCCCATGGTCGATAATTATATATCACCACTAAAGAGAATAACTGGAATCATACCACAGATAATTTCAGGGGACACATGCATGGAATAAAGCACTTATGACCTGCTTCAGTCCATTAGTAGTATAGGGGCAGTCTTGGGGTTAATTTTCTGTTTCCTAGTCACAGATCTAAGTTTTGCTTGAATATGTACAGAGATGAACTTTGTTTTCTGTAGACTGACAGAGCTTTGAGACAGTCCATGTAAGACATATTGTATAGGCCTTGTAGCCTTTTAGTAAGGCATCACTGTGGGCATTCCAGTTCTTGCATATGCCTGGACAGATACATGCCAAATGGGGCATTATATTCAATGACTGGTTTAATGAGGGCTGAGTAAAGGGGGACAGTGACAACCCTAGATCTAGACACAATCCATTTGTTTATAAGCTGTGCAATATAGAAGGACTTTCTTACAACAATAGACACATGTTGGTCAAATGTTAGGTCACTGTCCACATATGTTTTAAAATCCTAAACAACTGGGTCAACTCTTAGGGTTGTATTGTCAATGTGATAGTTCCCTGGGTAGATGACGTTCAAAAGATACTATAATGCATGCTTTGGCATTAAGTTTCAGTCCATGATTCTGGCACCAGTTATTTATCATTATTTATTTAGTCTGTTTTTGTACCATGGTAATTCATAGTTAGTTATTAGGCATGATGTTCAGAGACTATTAAGGAGCTTAGCCAGGTTTCCAGTTGCCTCAAAGCACTGTGTTATTAAGTGACTTGTTCAAAATCACAGAGCAGGCAAATAAATGTGGAAAAATTCAAACCCTGTACACTTGGCACATAAAACAGCTTATTAACAAGTCAGAACCTGTGGCAGTGTGCAACTCATTAGCCTGGATTAATTCATGTAGTCTGAATAGCTTTGTGGTTTTCTCCATCAGGTAATTGGTTGAGGACTTCTATCATAGGGTTCATAGGTTAGTACTAGGCTAACTGCCCTTGCGAGCCATTGTAAGCCTAGCCAATTATCCCTTGTGAGACTCAAACCCTGCACCTTGTGTTTGTAAGGCAAACACCTTAACTATTAGGCCATCCTCCCAACCTTCTTAACTTTCACTACCTGATCTACTACTGGAATTAGTATACCTTCTTTTTGTTCTGAAGTCAGACATTCTTCATTCTCCATCAGAAGAAGCTTTTAACTACATATCTGTTGCCTGCAGATTGGTCTTTACTTTACCCAATATTTTCTTTTAATTTTCACCTGAGATTTATGCTCAGTTTCCAGATTTTTACAGCTAGTATTTTATTTCTCCTTTTTGCAGGAAAACTTCTTTCTCTTTTGCTACAGTGCATTAATTAGGTTATCATTAACTTTATATTTTTCTGCCAGATCCCACATTTATTAACTGCTTTAATTCACATTTTTTAAATAAAAGCTATTTTAACAAAAACTCAGTAACATGTTATGCATCTGTGATATACTCCATTACAATCTTACACTCTATGTTTAACAAGTACTACATCTTAAAAGATTAATTTACATAAAATACCTTGTGCATTGCAGCCTAGCCGTGTTATTACATCTGTCTAAGCAATTTATGTTTTGCATAATTTTTTTTTTTAGCTAACCATGTATCTGCAGGCTGTTGTTTCCTACCACTTTCTTGATTTTTTTCATCCATATTCCCTTTGTTTTCCCTTCTGTAACAATGACTTCCTCACCATGTATCAGTCTCATTAATTTTTCCAATTCTTCTACCTGTGGGGTATCTTTTTGCTTCCAATTAAATATTATTGCTTTCTTTGTTCCAAGCAACAGTATACCTAATAACACCATATCTATTCCATGAATTGTTTCTTGGGTCTCCAAAAAGAACGTCTCTCTATCTACTGGGCCCTTATTGGACCATAACACCTTAACTGTGTCTTGCAGATGCTATTTTCAGCTAATTTAGAGCAATCCCAACATATACATGTAAACATAGCCCCAACACACTATTACCACAATACCAACAGTTGCTGTTTGACCCTGGAAATATTTTACTTAATATCTCAGGTATGTAAAAATGTTTATGTATGCATTTCCACATAAATATTTTGCACATAAATATGAATAACTTCCTTAATTTAACCACCTTCCAAAGGGAACAGAAATCTCTTTCCAATATTCGTGATCCGTTTCCCCAATTTTTGTTCCCAACCTTTTTATCTACAGGATAATTTACTTCCTTTATTGCCTTACAGATTTTTGATATCATTTTTTTGGGGATTTTTTGCAGTTTAAATAACTTTCGCAAACCGATCTTTCCAAGTTCATCCATCTACATTTTAACCTGTGCACATGTTCCAGTCTCTTAAATATCACAGATAAATCCAGGCCTTCTAAACAGTCCTTTTTAAGACAATCCCAAGTCATGAAAGATTAGCCTTCCTCCAACTGCTGCCAACCTTTATTCCCTTGATGGTTGTTTAGCCATCTTTATAAGATCTATGCTTCTTGCAGGTCATGTATGGCAGATTTATTAGGACATAAAGCTTTTGTAACTTGCCAGTTCATTGCTCCTCTGATTTCCTTCGAAAATCCCCTAAATCTAGTGTATCAGAGGACCCCAGAGTACAATGTATGGATCTTGAGGAGTTACTTTTAATAGCAAGATCCCTAATTCTATATAGGTTTCTTCCCATGTGACTCCCATACCGAGTAGACTAAGTTGTGAGGCCCTCCAATACACCTATAAGTCTAGAATGGTCAATTCTCCCTGTTCTCTGGCCTTTATCATCATCTCCCCAAGAGATTCTTGGTTTAGACTTCACCTATATACAACCTGACAGCATGTTCATAACACCTCTAAAGAGGTATCTTGAAGGTTTCAGGGGAGGGAGAGAAAACTATAAAGCATCACCAGCAGAACAAACAACAGGAGTGCTTACATCTTGTGATCTAGTGGGTCTATGCCATAAAATCGAAAGTTCTACTCCACGAACCTCTTCTCATCAAGACGAAAAGAGTGAATGTTTAATTAAGCGAATGTTAACATCAGCAAAAACTAACACATTGAATGCCATTAGTTGGCCAGCTTCTCACACATGCAATATTAGCCAACTAATGTCATTCAATGATATGAAAACTGCTGAGGTTAATGTTCTCGTAATTAAATGTTCGCTCTTTTCGTCTCGACAAAAAGAGGTTTGTGGAGTTGAATGTTCAGTTATATGACACAGACTCGATCTAGGTCTAGGTCTAACATCTTTCACTGTTTCAGCCGCACGGCCAGTCTCCATTTAATTTTAGATGTATCTTACTGAGGCCTTCCATGTCAGTACTAAATGTACTCTGAAGTATATTACTACTTTGATTTTAAACAGTTGTGGATATATTCCGTTTATAGATGGTGAGGGAATATAATTAATGGCTGTATCTTGGATCTTTATTATGTTAATTGCTTGAGTATTTTCCAAATTCCTCTGTAAGTTGGAACAACTTATCTACATAGGTTTCAGGTTGAATTAGGTAAATTAAAAGATCATCCACATATAAACAAAGTTTTGCTTCTTCTGTTCCTAATTGCACCCTTGGAATAAGTGATTGTCTCATTTTAATTGCAAGGCACTCTAAAAAAATTGTGAAAAGATCATCCAAGAACACGGATGGACCCAAGGAAGACACGACTCTCCAGGTTAAAAACTTAGTTTTATAGTTTTTTTTTTAGTTTTATAGGTTTATAATATATATATATATATATATATATATATATATATATATATATATATATTTTAATATATTTATATATTTATATAGTTTTATAGGTTTTATAGTTTTTTATAGGTCATAAGCGCTTTCACAGCTACTGCTGTTGAATCAGATAACACACACATTTTAAATCGTGAAAAGAATTGGGGATAATGGACAGCTTTGGTTCCACTTTGAATGCAAAAGCATGAAGACAGCTCTGCAATTATTTTAATAGTAGCATTAACCCCAGTATAAATATTCAGAAGTAATGTTATAAAGTCTTTCGGGAATCTAAATTTTTTAATACCCTGAATAAATATTCTCACTTTACTCAAATGCCTCCTCTGCATCAAGTGTTATTACTACTGCCTCCTGACCAGTTTGCTGTACTTCTTGGATTAATAATATGGTCTTAATCACATTAACAAACGTCAGTATTCCCTTCACAAAGCCACAACGGTCTTTTCAAAAATTTGTGGAATCACTTTGGATAACCTTGATGCTAGTATAGCCATAAATATCTTATAATCATGATTAAGGACTGATGCTAGTTTTATTTCTTTTATCCAAACGTATTTTCATTATTTTTATTTGAAACAGGAGGAAGAGAACATGAGATGAGGGAAAAAAAAACAGAGTAATATCTGGGCACGGTGCCATTCCTGGAGTTGACTCGAGAATAATCATATAGACTAATGCAACCCATTTCACTAGAGGAAATGCTAATATATCTTTTCCTGGCTTTAAAGTGGCTGAAATTACTGCCTCTTTCCATGAGGTCAGAGGTTCTTCAGTTTCTAATACCTCATTCATCAACTTTAACAGTTTTTCCTTTAATGCTCTTGCTCTCCTCAAGTATATTTCTAGGGACAACTTAACTAACCAAATTTTTTCTCCTTTCACTGTCCCATTCTCCTTTTCCAAATGAAGGTCTTGGAAATAGCCCAATATCCTTTCTTGGTCATGTTTATTTTCTTATTACTAATAACTATTATGTGAAATTCCCATCTTTCCATTTGCTTTGCCATAGTTTGAGGGTTTGAGCTGAACAGCTACCAAGGTTAACCGACAACTTTCTGGCTGCAATAGCTCTAATTATTTACTTGGAATGTTTTATTTTTTGAATGTTACAACGGATACTCATGTATGCTGATTCATCTTCTGCGTGTGGAAATCGCTGTTGTGGTCATCAATAATATGATAGTAACTAATAATGTGGAAAGAAAATTGAAGAGTAACACGGTATTTTAGGCAGGTGAGCGTTGCGGCACTCTAGGAGCTGCAAACTAAACACACCAGCGTTAGGTTTAAACGAGAGAAGGAGCCTTACTTAGTTTGTTTCTCTTTGGGGAGTCAGAACATTACAAGCATAAAATGCGCGACACTTCTCTCTGGAAGACAAACTGAAACAGAAACGGGATAAAAAGAACATCTATCGATATCTCTGAATTCCCATAGTATGAACAAAATAAAGAAATAACCAAGCAAACAAAAATTAAAACTTTCCTGAATACTCTAAAAAGTAAACGGCGTTCGTCGGATCGAAAAAGAAGTAAGTCACCAGCTGTAAATTTGAAAGAAAGATATGCATGATATAACAGCAACATTTTGCATCCGTTTTATAATGTGTTGACAGGAATACATTTGTTCATACAATAATAATAAAACGGCTGTTCATGTTCGGGTCATTTTTCGTGTATTGGCTTCAAGAATATCACCTGCGACATGGTCTGGGCCTAAGTTTTTCTATTTGCTGAACTGGGGGACAGTTTTGGTTGTTCCTATCAGTTTGGATATATACCTAACAACATACTTTTGGTCTCTCTTTTTTTTTGTCGGGACAATTTTTGTCACAGTTTGTGTGTTTCTTGTAAAATGAGCCCTTCATTGTGACTGGGTTTGGACAATTTGTGACATTTTTCAACCAATAACATTTCATTGGTTTACTGGAATCCAGCAAGCAACTGTTTAATGCTCGGTATACATGATGAATGTCAGAGCCAACTTTTAGGAGCATTAAGGGCATGCCTTACTTGTCTATCGTAGCATTATTATTTTTTAACGTTCTCATGATTTATTGCTGTTGGGATTATATTCCCAGGCCTATTAATGATTTAGTTACATTGTGCTGGTTCAGGATATATTTACTAATTTATCATTTTGTAAATATTATTATTTAGGCTCAATACTTTATGGGCTTGTTCATTATATTGCCGTTTATTGACAAATGCTTTCTAAATAGATTGAGCAGTTACATTTATTGGGTTCACTTCCCATTTAGTATTTGATATATTTGAATGTTATGTGAGTAATTTAATAATATGTTCTAGTAGTGAAATATTCCTTGACAATTTGATATGCTCAACTGTCTGTTATATAATGTTATATGAAAATCATTCTTATGTCTGAATGTGAAGTTTGCTTCTATGATGACAGTTGGTTCTGTCCCTCATTATATTAACTGATAGGGTGATGCTTTTCATACCTGTTTAATTTACAGGGCTCTGTGCACAGGATTGTACCCTTTGGGTTATACTTTTTTGCTGTTGGGATTAGCAACTATCTTTTTATTATATTTTTGCATTTTTACTGATCTTATTTGGTTGACTATTGCATCACATTTTCTTTGTTGCACTCACACTTCTACTTACTGAGATATCTGCTATAGAATTGTTTGTACTTTTATTGCTCACGCTGAGTTTGCTGCTATTTCATTACTGTTGACAGTTAACTGGATCATTATTGAACTGTTTCCTTCCACAGAGCTATTTCCTGCTGTTAAATAGCCTACCACTACCCTATCTTCCAATATCTATCCTACACTACTCCTTCATGATTCCTCCACACTATCTCACCTCATTTACATGTCTTTTCATTCTCACCATTCTGTATAATGCATCTTCTTATTCCAATACCACACTACCCGCCTCTTTTTTACCTCACTCATCCTCCACTATCTCCCTTCCACATCCTTCATCCCTCCATTTTTATTTGATATCTCCCTCCCTCCTTCAAACAAATCCATTTCATTACTTTAAACTAAAACACCATACACTCTACAAAAAGTCTCCCACTTTCAAATGTAAATTACATCTCCCTTTTACTTTACTCCGCAATTCTAGGTTTCAACTCCTCTACTCCTTCTCTTGTCTTGCTCTTGCAGGAGATGTACATCCTAACCCTGGGCCAACACCAACTAACATTCTCTCTCCCACTACCCCCACAAATAGGCACAATAATAAATACCTTAAATTTATTACCATTAATACCCAGAGTATTAATAACAAAATAACAAACTTTCATGCCTGGCTAAATATAACTGAGCCTGACATAGTAGCAGTAACAGAAACCTGGCTAAAACCTCAAACTAGTAACTCTGAAATTTTACCACCTGGCTACCAAGCACTTAGGTCCGATCGCCTAAACAAAAAAGGTGGTGGTGTAGCCTTAGTCTACAACTGCCTGCTAAATCTTAGCCCATACCAAAATTCCATTCCCAACTTTAATAATGCAGAACTAGTCATAGGAATCCTCAAAATAAATAACTTCAAAAGTATCTGTATTATAACCATCTATATCCCTCCTGGAGACAACTCCTCCACCCTAGAGAATATTCTCTGTTGGGCCTCAAACAATATTAAACAGGAAACTTTCATTCTAGGTGATGTAAATATTGATTGGAATAATATTAATAACAATACTCCCCTTCAGTCTATCAATCTTTATAATTTTACTCAACTAATAAACAACATTACCAGACCTAACAAAACCAACCCTCCAGGGTCCATCTTGGACTGGATCCTAGTCAGCCACCCTAACAATATCTCAAACTCAGGTACCTTACCAGACTCATTAAGTGATCATCTCCCAGCCTTTATTAACTGAAAAACCCAACAGCTCCCACACCAACAACAATATGCCCACTCTCGCAACCTAACTAATTTTAATCCTTCTGTATTTTCAGAAACCCTTCAACTAACAAACTGGGATTCACTAAACACTCTTCCCCTAGATGAAGCCCTAGAACTCTTCAATACTACCTTCCTTAAAATCCTAGATTCCCAAGCCCCTCCACGTACAAAAAGGATAAAGTTCAACTCTGCACCTTGGCTAACTAAAGACACTAAAACTCTGATGCGACAAAGGGACAAATCATGGAAACTATACAACAAAAATAAAAACCCAGCCTCTTTACTGCAATTTAAGCAACTCCGCAATCTTGCTAAAAAACTTATTATAAAGGATAAGAAATCTTACTACGGCAAACTTCAGTCCTCCCTCACAAATAATCCCAAAAAATTCTGGAATTCCATCAATTCACTCTTACATCCAGGTACAAAATCTAATCCCTGTCCAGACAATAATAAGACTGACACTGAAATAGCAACTCTCTTTAACTCGTTTTTTACTGGCTCAATAGCTGAACTGACTAAATCCTTCTCCTCTTCCACTCCTACCCCTAACCCAAAGCATCCTTCTACACCCATCCCTCACTCTAAATCTCATAACCCACCTCCCACTTTCATTCTACATCCCGTGTCTACCACCAGTGTCAAACAACTTCTTCGCAAACTCAAACCATGCTCCAATGCCCCTGACAACATTCCATCACTCTTTCTCAAGCTCGCAGCAAATGGCATCGCCATACCTATCAGCATTCTCATCAATAGATCCATCCAAGAATCTTATGTTCCCAAACTTTGGAGAGCTGCCCACATTCTGTCCCTCCATAAAGGAGGCAAAAATAACACTATCTCTAACTTCCACCCAATAGCAATTCTTTCCCCAATCTCGAAAATTCTTGAAAAATGCATACACCAGCAACTCATGCCCTACCTTCTTGATAACCATCTCCTCACTCCCACGCAACATGGGTTTCGGCCTGGCCACAGTACCATAACCGCTCTTCATTCTTTCCTAGAAATTGTCAACCAAGCCCGTGACTCTGGAAAAATTGTCTCCACTGTTCTTCTTGACCTTTCTAAGGCCTTGACACTATATCCCACACACTCCTTCTCAACCACCTCTCTAACCTTAATCTCTCCCACAACTCTCTTTCTTGGTTCAGAAGTTATCTCTCTGATAGATCCCAAGCTGTGAAATGGAATACTGGTACCTCAAAATTCCTACCTACCCCTACCGGAGTCCCTCAGGGTTCTATTCTCGGGCCTTTGCTCTTTAACATCTTTATCAATGATCTCCACTCTTCTATTCCTCTTGCTCAAATAGTACAATACGCAGATGACTCCACTGTTATCTGCTCTGCTAACCTTTCCGAGCTCCAAGCCAAAACCCAATTGGCCTTCACAACCATAGAAAATTGGATGCTTCAAAATCATCTTTCCCTCAATGCCAATAAATCCCACATCATTCTCTTCTCCCCCTCAAAAGCTCTGACTCCTGATAAGTCATCCTTCTTAATTTCCAGCCTCTCCCAGTCCTCAATAGAAGTTGTTAGTAGTGCTAAATTACTCGGAGTAACCATTGATGAACACCTGAAATTTAATAATCATATTCAACTAAACATAAAGAAAACTCATCAGAAGCTTGGTATGCTTTATAGAAATGCAAACTTTCTTACTCCATCTTCAAGACAAACTCTCGCCACTACCTTCCTTCTCCCTTCTCTACTGTATGGTGCTCCTCTTCTATCCAATCTCTCCACTTCTATCTCCACAAAACTTGAAAGTTGCTACTACAAAATTGCCAAATTCACTACTAACTCCACTCATTCTACACACCACTGCATCTGCCTACGTAGTCTTCAATGGCTAGAACTCCCTAATCAACTCAATTTCCTCCAACTTACTACTGCACACAAACTAATCTTTAAACCCACTGCTTGCCCAGCATTATCTAATACCTTCACCATATACAATCCTCCAAGGCCCCTAAGATCTAGCCACCAAAATCTTATTTCAGTTTACAAACCCAAACGACCCCCTGGCCAACTCCTACTTTCCTGTACTACAGCAAAAAAATGGAACTCACTTCCTTCCCTTCTAAGAGCCACTACAAACTATGAACACTTTAAATCTCTTCTTCATTCTCACCTTTTCCAAAATTGGAAATGTAATTGTATACTTCCTACCTAGATCTCTATTTATCCTAGTTCCATCCCACCCCTGGTTCCCCTTTTTCTGACTCTCTCCTAGCTCCCTCTCTTCTTCATTATCTCCTCCTTCCTCCCTGAATAAACCCTTTATTTTCCTTCAAGTGCTATGCTTACTCTCACCTTAAATCTTTTGACTTTTTTTTTTTTTCTCTAGGTGGTCTCCTGGACTCAACCACAATTTGAACATTAGTTATCTGTTCTTTTTCTATCCTCTTCTGACACCTCTCCTTTAATTTCTTTGCTTCTTATTCGTTTCTCCCATGCATCCTTGCTCTTGCATTCAAACTCTATATTTTCCTTTCCTTTCCTACTTTACTAACATTCACAGTTGCACTAATATATCTTTTTCTTATGTATAGTGCCCAATGCACCTCTTTCTTGTTTGGAAATTGTTAAAGTATTATGCTATTAGAACAGAGTGTGTTTTTGCGTGTATTAGTTTAGATCTGTTCTGCTGTGTTTTTGTGTGTAATGTATTATCATGGAGCTTTTCTCCCCGGGCCTCCACTGAAAACGGGCTTTCGGGCCCAGTGGACTTCCCCGGTTATCAAACTGGAAATAAATAAATAAAAAATAAATAGTCTAAGTGCCAACGTTCTCTGAACTTTTGACGACTTCCCTAAACAGTGCTTTCTGATCGTTTTACTCCTATGCCTAAGCCCTCATCATTTCTTCTACTACTATATACTATATTCCTCAAGCTTGAGTGTCCTGCATTTCTTTAGAACACTGTTTTAACTCTTTCAAACAGAATCCCTCGTCTTTCTTTTTCTTACTTATGTAATGCATAAAATTGCTTTCCATTCCACTTTTCATCTGTCCCAAGCGGGGGTTAATCTATGTAATATTTGACCATTCCACATCTCCTGATGTATTTCTTGCCACTACTACTCAAACTTTGCAGTTTTCATATATGTTAGGGGATCACTAGTGTTTACATCTGTTCCTATGTTCATCCAAAAGATCTACTAGCAACTGGGCATGGTCTGACCATGTCATGGGAGAGATTTTTTTATAGTTTACAACATAAAGTACAGTTGTGTAAGCTAAACTTACCATAACAGTAGATGTTCAAATAATCACTGCTATAGTAGCCTTAGATATATGGGTTATATCCAGCCAAGGACATAATAGCCAGACAGCTTCCAAACCTTCAGGGCACCTTCCCTGCACCCAAACTCTCAAGCAACTTGACCTGAGCTGACAAAAAGACAAGTTTGGGTGCAAAGCCCTTCAGAGCTTTCCTGCTAGCAGACAGAGAAAGGCTGAGCCCTGAAAGGACAAAGCTAGGAATAAAAAATCAATATCCACACCCTGACATAAAAACACACCAAAAAACAAGGTGGATGGAGGGAGGGATCGGCTACAGCAGCAGTGATCATTCGAATATCTACTGTTATGGCAAGTTCAATTTACACAACTGTACTATAATCTTTATATTGATAACTGCTGCAGTAGCATTAGCTATTTGAGTAGATTACCACAGCTAACTATATTTGTGAGGTGGAAGGAGAAGGGTCAATGAGCCCCTGAAGAATGGTCCTAGCAAAGCGTGATCTAGACCTAGACAAGGAATCCAGCTTATAGTGCTTTGTAAAAGCATGTACAGAGGACCAAGTAGCAGCTTCTAGAATACTTCTAGAATCCAACTCTTTCCAAAAAGCCATTGAAGAAGACAAGGTCCTTGTACAGTGGAGCTTGACCTTGCCTGGAATACATTTGTCATGGTGAGAATACCAAAAGGTAATAGCCTTAGGCAACTATTTGGAAATAATCTGTTTTGACACCAGTTGCTCCTTCTTCTTACCTTCACAAGAAACGAACAATTGATCCAATGATATGAAAGATTTACTTCAGTCAAAATAGTACCAGAGTTGTCTGTAGACATCCAAGGTATGGAATATCCTTTCTCCCTATTTTTTAGGTCCAGGAAAGAAAACTGAGAGATGGAAAGTTTGACTTAAAGTAATCTCAGATACCACTTAAGGCATAAAAGAAAGATTAGTTCTCAAAGAAACCCTGTCCTTGAGGAAAATTAAGTAGGGTTGACTCACCATAAGAGCTTGTAACTCTAACACTCCTCTTGCAGAGGTCAGAGAAATCAGTAAAATGGATTTCTATGCTAAGGGACTCAAGTCAGCCAAATTAGCTAGTTCAGATGGAGCAAGTATCAGTTTCTCTAATACAAAATTAAGATCCCAAGTAGGGGCCACCAGTTTACTCAGAGGCCTCTTATGCAAAACCCATTGCATGAACATTTTACAAAGTGACTGCCTTGAAAGAGGAGGATCCATGGACTGACATGCTGAAATGGCTGATAAATGAACCTTGAGAAAGGAATAAGAAAGGCCGTATGATAGTAACTCACTCAAATATTGTAAAACCAGAGAACAACTAGCCCTGAATGGGTGCTGGTTATGTTACTGGCATCAACTAGAAAACCTTTTCCATTTACTAATATATGATTTTCTAGAAGCAGTCTTTCTTGCCTTCATTAGTAACTGTTGCACATCCTCAGTAAACAGGTGCCTAAAAGGAATTAAGACACTATCATAAGGCAGTTAATTGAAGATGATTGATGTTGGGGTGTATCAAACAGCCTTGTTCTTGTGTGAGTTGATCCATTCTGTGAGGAAGCTTGTGGCAGTTCCCCCGTTCATATCCAAAAGGGAGAACCACAGTTGCCTGGGCCAGAATGGAGTCGTCACAATGATCTTGGGGGATTTCTTTATGAATCTTCTGAAGCATCCTGAATATTAGTCAAAAGGCATACAGGAACATTCCTCTCTAAAGAAAAGAAAAGGCAGCTGTCTTCCAGGCCTTCTTGCATGGAGACCTGTAACAGAATTTTCTCAGTTGATTGTTCACAGAGGAGGCAAAGAGGTCTACTTGAGGAACTCCCCCACAGATGGTAGACCCGTGAATCTAATTTCCATTTGTGAGTGTCTTTCCTGGTCCTGCTCAGTTTGTCTGCCACACAAGATTGCTCTAATGGAATGTAGGACACCTGTAGAGTGAGACTGTGCTGTGAAGCTATATCCCAAGTTAACATGGCTAGTCTGCAAAGGGCATACAATTTGGTTTCTTCTTGCTTTCTGATTTATCACATCACTGTGGTATTGTCCATAACCACTTGAAGAGGTCCCAGGGACCAAAGATGGTTCAGAGAATAGACTGCCTTGATCAGCATCTCCTTGAAATTTATGTACTTGTATCAGTCCTTGGTGCCCCACACCCCCTGCATTTTTATCTGTCCTGAAATTGCTTCCCAAGCAAAGTCTGAAGCATCTGTGGTGACTGCTTTGGAGCAGGAAAGGAAAAGGGGAGACCTTAATTTAAGGAGATCTGCTGTCTTCACTGAGTAATTTCTCTTCTGAAAACCCCCAGTACTGGGATATGAAAAGATAAAGGATGTTAATGCAGGGACCAAAGAGATTTCAAATACCACTATATCCTTCTCATGTGGAGTCTTGCCAGGGGTATAATGAGAATCATAGATGCCATGAGACCAAAAATCTGGAGGTACTCACCCACAGTGACTGACGTCTGATTGGAAAAACTTAAAAATAGATCTAAATAAAGATATATTTTTTCCTGTGAAAGAAAAACTCTTTGAACTGAGGTGCCTAATTGGCATCCAAGGGACATAATCCTGTGTAAAGAAGTCAAGAAAAAATTTTGAATGTTCTCTTGTAATTTCAGCTTGTGCAAGAGATCTCTCACCCACGATAGAGATTCCTGACATTTTGAAAAGACTGCAAAAATAAGCAAGTCATCTAAATATGGAAAAATGTGGATATCCTATAACCTGCAATGAGCTATAATTGGAGCTAGACACTTTGTGAACACTCTTGGTGTAGTGAGTGATCCAAAGGGTAAGGCAGAGAACTTATAATGTGACCCAGATACACAAAATCTTAAGGAATTCCTTAATTCTGGATGAACAGGAATGCAATAACCATCTTTTCATTCTAGCATTACCAGGAAACTTGAAAGAGGAAGAAGAGGCAACAGATTGTAAAGAGACATCACAGAAGTAACAGGTCAACTTACATCTCAGTTCATAAATGAATGCTTACGCAATAATCCATGACTGTGTGTGAGCATATCAGGATTTACCCACATTTGTTGAGGTTTGATCACCAGGGCAAAGCCCAGGGGATTAAACAAAGGCAACCATGTGTAAATCCTGATATATCCATGAACAGCAGTGATCAAATTGCTTACGTTTCTTAAATAATTTCTTTGTATAAGGGCACTTCAGTCTTCTTCCATACTGTCTTCCCTACACTGATGTTCTGTACCCAAGTATGGGTTTTACGTTCTCATGCTTGCATAGTGTATCAGTGCAGTGCAGGAGAAGCAATGATAAAAACAGAAATTTTTTTTGACTGTTAAAAAAAAAAAAGAAGTAATGTACTCACCATAACTTTCCATCCGAGTAGTTGTTCTTCATTTGTCTTCAACCCATGGGGTTCCCGAATCCATATTGGATCCGACTTGGTTGCATATCCAGCATCTAGTCCAAGCTCAAAGCTCTTCCCCTTACCCATAATGCTCCCGTCTCCTTCCTCCTTTCAGATTGAGTTTGTTGTCCAATCTAGTACCATAACCCGATCCAACAAAGACTTGTCCGTACAAGAAACTAACAACAAGGACAACAGGCACCCTATGGTGACCACCTCCATAATTCTTAGGAGGCACCAACAGTTCACACAAGGCCGGGGGAAGGAGGGAGGGATGGCTGAAGACAAATAAACAACTACTCAGATGGAACGTTATGGTGAGTGCATAACATCTTTATCTGAAGTAGTTGTCTTCATTTGGTCTTCAACCTGTGGGACAGTCCCCAGCTACCAGACACCTGAGAGGCCCTCATGGAAGGATATTCAGGAGCACGGCAGAGCCAAAGGATGCCCTGCTCCTGGATCCAATGTCCAATTTATAATGTAAGATGAAGGTATGGGATGAGGACCAAGTGGTCGCAGAACAAATATCATCTTGGAAACTCTGGACCAGAAAGCTGCTTACGTGGCCATAGACCTGATGGAATGCGCTTTCACTTGACTTGGTGGGGAAATCCCCCTGGCTGAATATGCCCAAATAATACATTGAGAAATCCAACGGCAATGGTAACTTTAGAGATTGGTTTCCCTAAAAAGGGTTTGGAGTAAGAAATGAAAAGTTGGTCAGATTTACAAAAGGTTTTTGTCCTGTGCAAATAGAAACGTAACTGTGCACATCTAATAAATGCAATTTGTATTCGCCCTTGTTTTGAAAATTTGGAAAGACCAGGAGGTTGATTACCTGAATAATGTTGGTCTCTGAAGCTACTTAAGGTAGAAAGAATGGATTAGTATGCAAAGACACCCTGTCCTTATGAAAAATCATATAAGGGGCTTTGATCGATAGAGCTTGAAGTTCCGAAACTCTCCTGGAGGAAGTAATGGCAACCAGAAAGGCAGTCTTCCAGGACAGAAATTGCATTTCCACTGAAGTTGCAGGCTTAAAGGGAGGTGAGACTAAGGCTTGAAGTACTAGGGTAAGATCCCACTGTGGCTTAGGGTCCTTTACCGTGGGTTGAAGAAGAAAGGTACCTTTGAGGAAGGCCTTACAAAGCTTTGAAGATGCTAAGGAAGCCATATTATTCCCCATATGATAATTAGAAATTGCTGCAAGTTGAACTTTGACTGTAGAAAAACTGGCACATCTTGTTGAAAAATTCCAGATAAAAATTCCAACACATCCGAAACTGGAGCCGTGAAAGGATATAATGACTTATGAGCCAGCACTAGAATTCTTTTGAGGGGAGAGGATAATCCAGGAGTCCTGACTATCATGGGAACTAGAGAAGCCAAGCAGTGAGCGTCAGACTGTCCAGGTCTGGATGGGGAATCCCTGAGGGATGAGATATGAGATCCAGAACTGGATCCAACGTCCATGGTGAAGCCACCAGATGAGACCTCAGAGAGGGATACCAGACTTGGCGAGGCCATATTGGGGCAATGAGGATAACTAAGCTCCCCAGCCTGCGAGCTTTCTGAAGAAATTTTGATATTAAGGGAAGAGGAGGTTAAGCATACAGAAGACCAGGGGGCCATGCATAAATCAGAGCATCACTGGGGGCTTTCCACTGAGGGGGATTCAGAGCGAAGAACTTGCTGCATTTCACATTGGAAGGAGAGGTGAATAAATCACAGCAAGGCTGACACCACATGTGAAAGATCTGTTCTGCTACTGAAGGATTCAGAGACCACTCATGAGGCATCAGCATAGATCTGCTGAGCCTGTCTGCTAGAATGCTGGACCTCACCAGAATGTGTGTTGCCATCAGAAAACCGCAGGTGAAGATCACTCATTCCCATACTCTCATTGCCTCGCAACATAGGGGATATGATCTGGCCCCCCCCCCCCCGTTTGTTGATGTACCAGACCACCGACATATTGTCTTGTCTGGATAGCAATCGTTCCTGAAGGAAGATGGGCATGGACAGCTTGCAACACTGGAAGCACCGCCCTCATCTCCAGGATGTTGATATGCAGATTGGTCTCATAAGGGGACCAGGTGCCTTGAACTGTCCTTCCCGAGCAGTGCCCCTCCACCCCAGCTGGGAGTCGTCCATAGTCACCGTGGCCATGGGAAAAGGTGGGAGAAAAGGATGTCCCCGAACTAGGTCCGAAGAAAGAATCCACCACCGAAGACCATCCCTGCACACTCGAGAGATTCAGACAGGGTGAGTCAATAAAAGATCTAACAGGAACCATTGTACTGAAAGTGTCCACTGAAGGATCTGCATGTGAAGACACACCGAGGGCAAGAGACTGATCATGGCAGCCATGGACATCAACATCCTTAATACTATTTCTGCTGTCAGAGACTGAGTTTGAAGAATGCAAAGCACATTTAGCTTCAGACTGAGTATTCTGTCTGGAGTAAGAAACACCCTGGTTCGAACTGTGTCTAATCGTGCCCCAATGAAGTCTAATGTTTGGACAGGGGTTAGAGATGATTTGTTGAGATTGATAGAAATGCCTAATCTCTGGGCTAGAAGAAGTAAGGAATACCTCACTTGGCAAAGCTGATGCCTGGAAGGGGAAGTGAGGAACCAATCGTCCAGGTAGGGAAATACCTGAATGCCCTGGAGTCTCAAGTTAGCCGCTACTACTGACTTTACTTTTGTAAAAATCCTGGGGGCTGTGGTGAGACCAAAGGGGAAGGCTCAGAACTGATAATGATCGTCTCCTAGCTGGACGCGGAGAAACCTCAGAGAGCGTCTGTCCTTGATATGATAGTACGCATCCTGGAGGTTGATCAAGCACATCCAATAGTTCTCCTGCAGGAAGGGCAGGATAGACTGAAGGGTGACCATACAGAATTTCACCTTGGCCATAGACAGGTTCAAGGTGGATAGATCCAAAATGGGTTTTAGGTCTCCCGTTTTCTTTGGCACCAAAAAAAAAAAAACCTGGAATAAATACCTGATTCAGGGTGATCTAGGGGGACAGGTTGGAAGACTTGCATTCTTAGCAGCCTTGCAATTTCCAGTGCTGCATCCTCCCTGTGCGCAGGTGGAACATCTGAGAGGTGTTTGGGTGGTGGAGGTGGCTTGAAGAAGGGGACTGAATAGCTTCTAGATACAATTTGTAACACCCAATGATCTTTTGTTATGGATTTCCACTCCGTTAGGTGCAATGAAAGATGGCCCCCAACTGCCTCCAGAGATGAGCAGTCGGGCAACCCTTCAGGGCTGCTGAGCGGGTCTGTTTGAGAAAGGCTCTTAAGAACCATAATTTCTCGGACCACCTCTGTCTCTAGGGGAACATCTATCAAATCTCCCTCTGTCCCT
Organism: Protopterus annectens; assembly: GCF_019279795.1. Classification (NCBI taxonomy): domain Eukaryota; kingdom Metazoa; phylum Chordata; order Ceratodontiformes; family Protopteridae; genus Protopterus; species Protopterus annectens. Next base: position 658,498,754 of record NC_056746.1, read on the forward strand.
GGGGGAAGGTGAGTCCTGAATGTCTCGGGGAAAATTCTGAGATTTACAAAACCACATCTTCTTGGTCTCTCACTGATTTCTAGAGAAGGATCATTGAGGGGCCGAGAAGAGGATCCCAACGGCAGACAGAGTCTTCCTGTCCTTCTCACTCTGAACTAAAGTCTCATGTACTGACTTCCCAAACAGGGAAAAACTGTTGTATGGGGCATTGGTAAATGATGTTTTGAAAGGTTCTGAAAACTGATAGAGCCAGAGCCGGGAGTGTCACCTGATGGCAACGCCTGTACCAGCTGCCCTAGAGGCTCCTTCAGTTGCATGGGAGAGGAGGTGCATAGAGGTGTTCACAAATGATTTTAGAGTGGTCATACAAGTGGAGAAAATCTTCTTCTCCTCTGCTGACATGGACTCCAGGGTCGACTCAGCGATCTCCTTAACTAGGTCTCACTGCAGTCGAATCACATGTGTCATATAATTCAGCGCCCGAACAGAGAAGGTTGCTGAAGCATACACCCACTTCCAGAAAGGGTCCATTGTCCTTAACACTCGGTCAGGAGGGTGGACCATAGAGCTCCTTCCTAGTGGCAGCTGCCACCACCATGCCATCAACTGGGGATCCCTTATTCAAAATATAATTTATATGAGGGGGGCTCAAGACCTTATCCGGATGTTTGGGAATGGGCTCCACCATTTCCAATTCCTTCCACGCCCAAGATGTAATGATATCCACTAAACTATCTGTGGGAGGGGACACCAACGCAGTAGAGGGTCCTGCGTCAAATGCCTCGAGGAACACAGATTCGTCCAAGGTAGATTTTTGGGCAGACCACCCCCCTTGCAGGTGAAGGAGTTTCATGATATCTCTGAAAGAGACATCCTCGGGGGTGACCAGGGGGAACCTTTCCCTTCCTCCAAATTGGTGTCTTTATTGAGAGACTCCAGCGGGGAGTCTAAGTGCATTCTTTTGCACGTACATTTATGAGGGATCTCCTCAGTGGGGATCTCTGGGGAGGACTCGCCAACATCTTGCTGTTCCCAAGCAGAAGCTTCCTGCGGCAAAGTGGCGGTAGGCTGTCCCTGAGATGGCAGAATGGCCGGAACAGAACCAGAAACAGAGGGAGGTGGGGTGGAGTCCGAAGAAGAGATGGCCAAGGGTCTCAAAGAAATCGAGAGAACCCTCTCCACCACATCGAAAGCCGTAGGGGAACGGACATCCTGAGAAAGGACAATAGGAGCTGTCACCCTCTGACCCGATGGGGGAGTCATAGCCAAACCTCCAGGCACCAAGATACCAAGGGGAAGATTGGGGTCCAACACACTCGAAGCTGACACCAACCCCTCAGATCTGACGCCGAGGCTACGAGAGCTTGTCGGATCTGAGCCAGTCAAATCCAACCTACTCAAGGTCATAGCCAGCATCGGGGTACAAGGTACCATCGGCGCTGGCCCCTCAACACAGACAGTCCTCAGATACAAGGGCTCCAAAACTGAAGCTTGGATCAGAGGAGTAATCTGGGTAAAAAAGGACTGTGTGCTCCCCGCTTCAGAGGGAGAAAGGGCAGACAAGACTCCCATCTGTATCTAGGTGTGGATGAACTTCTGCATCATCCTATCCATCTCCACTTCGCTAAGGCTTTGGGTGGAGCAGGAGGAAGAAGCGACTGGCACCAGCCTGGAAGGGTGGTGAGGAGAAGCCTGAGCCAACGATCAGATTAAGGGTTCTTCCGGCTCTGGAGAAAACCGAGGGGAATGGAGCCAGGGAGACTCCAGTTTCAGAGCCTACCTAACCTTAGGTGGTGGGCCAGCCAAAGCCAAGTGATCCGGGGATCGCTTCTTTGGCCTATCCCTTTTTGAAGTTTTGTCTCCATTCCCAGGCCTCTTGGAGGGAGTTGGAGTCCCAGAGGCTGGGAAGGAGGCAGAGGCAGAAGCCAGGGGCACAGGGACTTGAGTCCCCAAAGAGGGAAGACGGCCCTTAAGGATGAGTTTGTCCCTCCTGTCCTTAAGTGCCTTGGGATTAAACCCGGCACAGATGGAACAGGAGGTTTGGAGATGGGCTGCCCCAAGACATACTATGCACAGAGTGTGGCCATTGGCTGGGGAGAGCTTATGGTCACACTCTGTACATTATCTGAAGCCAGGTTTGGGAGTGTCAGACATGTCCCAACCTCAGGCCCAGTGCACTCACAATCACACAGACCACACACACAAGGGGAAAGAAAGAGAGAGAGATTTTTTTTTTACACCAACAGAAACGTGGAAGGGAGGTAGAAGGTAGAGAAAGGCAGGTAGACAGAAAAAAAAGGAAAGTTTTACACCAACACAGCACTTACCACAAACTTGTATCGCAGAGAGCTCGGATCATGATGCGAACATGTAGTTCGGCAAACAAGATTTGAAGGGAGGAAGGAGACAGGAGCATTATGGGTAAGGGGAGGAGCGTTGAGCTTGAATTAGATACTGGACATGCAGCCAAGTCGGATCCGATATGGATCCAGGAACTCCACAGGTTGAAGACCAAATGAAGACAACTACTTCAGATATAGAGATTTTACAAGGGTCATTGCAAAAATAACACACCTGATTTTTCTTATATTTTGCTCTGTCCCTCAGCATTTGCCAATAGAAAGTGTGGCTGTTCAATGGTATTTCAATGGCAGGATATTTTCTTTTGGTATATGCTCGATTTACAATGGTTATATGCTCGATTTACAATGGGTACGCTGGCTGGGTTGTCCAAACTAAGTGCTCCTTTTTAAATAGTAATGAGCCATTATTATATAATTTGTAAACAACCAGCAGAAAAGAGAGGCAGTATGCGCAAAGTTAGATTTAACATGAAAATTTGTTAAACAGAGTCTATAGCAAAATAGGTTAGTAGCTATCTGGATGGGGACTGCAACTGCTAATTTTTAGTAACAATTTCCAATGGACCATGAATAGGTCATACCAGTTTGCTGTCAATTATGTCACTTATTTTATAACAAAAATATGAAAAACAAAATAACATTTTATGTCTGTCTGTCATGGTAACAAATGTTTAAGTAGCCCCAACTAATCTTATGCTTACTCTCGAACTTATTTTATACAAAAAAATGGATGGGCTTTGATATTATGAAAATATAAACTACGGCTAGTGTAACTGTTTGGATCTTAATATGTAAGTGGTAATCACAAATAAGAAGACTCAATACAGCCCCACTTATATGTAAACATAAAAAATCAAGTATAATTTTTTTTTTTTTTTTAATAAACATGAGCATGGATCTATAGTCTTTACTTGACTGAATTCAGTGTATCCATCTGATCCCTATGCCATCCTTTAAGAAGATAGTGTATGTTTATTTCTTTTAGTGTATGTTTATTTCTTTAGAGGCAAAATCTTTTAAAGCCTCCTCAGCCTGGTTTTGCCCTGAATGAAGAACGTCTGTAATTATCGGACATCGAAAGCCGATGTGTTAGGAGTCATTTCTGAGTCTGATCTTCTGAATTGGGTTGGTAAAGCAATTGGCTCAACTAAAGTGGAAGAAGTCAACAGTATATGGCCCTGTAATGAAAAGTAAACATTAAACAAAGTGCATTGGGGAATGTGCATTTCATGTGGTTACTCCGTGCTTTTAGGCATTATTGGTGCACCTGCTGAATGCATTTTCATATTCATTAACCTTTTCATCAATGTTTGATCTTTTACCAGTCGGATAAACATTGGATGCTTATGGCGTGATGCATATGTGACTTTCTGACCTTCTTTGGATCCGATGATTTAAATGTTGGATTTTTTTAAGTGCAACAAGTGGCGTGCCGGAAGGTGACTATTATTCATTTATTCAAGATACATCTATGGTCCGTGAACTTCTTATTAGCATGCTTATTATATTTTTTTGCATACTTTGTCCTATTTATGACTTTCCAGTTCTTGTGAGCAGAAGGGCATTTTGGTTTTGACAACGCCGTACCTGAGATTTGGGAGGATCTTATTTCTTTTGGTGAGCATAAGCTGCTTTTTTCTGGAATTTTTTCTGGACTTCCTGGTTTATCAAGATATGTGCTGATATCTTTCATCTGGAATATACATTGTCCTCATGGTCATTTGGGGCTACTTTATTCAATGTATTTCTATTGTATAGCCTAAGGGACTTGGGACATATTTTTTTCACACTGTGATATAAGGGCTATACAAGTTCTTCAGACCATTTGGATTTGACAATGAATGTCCCGGCAGCTGGATGCTGTGCATAGATACATTTAAGATCTAAGAACAGTATTTTTTCTTGACTTTTCATCCTATTGTATGAAGAACCAGGACTAGGATGACAATACCACTGTTAAAGATTCTTTCTAATCAGGAAGCCATTTTGTTTTCTTATTGAAACCCGGCTTATATTGTTCCATGAATCATCAACTGGGACTTTATTCTTATTGTGGACATCATACTTCATGTGGCTTATGTTTTTTTGCATTACTGAATGTTTTCACTTTAAGGATACAATATTTGATGCATATCTATTATTGGTAAAGATTTCTTTTTAATCGGGAAGCCAATTTTTTGTGTTTTCATTGAAATACGGTTCACATTGTTCCATTAATACTCTATTGGGACCATATATATATTGTGGACATTATATTTGATGTAGCTTATGTTTTTTTGCATTAATGAATGTTTGCAGTTTGTAAATAGAACATTTGATGCATTTTTATGATCGGGCCACCCTTACGACTCTTGTTATTGGATGTAAGGATTCATATATACATTTTCCCACTCCCATACACAAACCAATTCACACACACCTCACCCTCTCCCATACACACTCCACTCCTCACACACCCATACAACAATGCCTACCTTCCCCCTACAAACTCTACTACTAACTACACTTCTATTATCCCTAACCCATATTACCCAAATTAACCTCCACATCAACACACACCTACCTCAAACCACACATACTACCACCTCAAGCATTCCACATACATCACACCCATATTCACACATCTCCCCTGAACTCTACTCCTCCAACCCATCCCATCTTTTCAAACCCACCATACTCCCCACTCCACCAACACCTCACCCTACTCTAACTGCTTTATCTAAGAAAACCCTCCCCCAGCAAAATCATATTTCTCTATCCTCTCTACTCCTCCTCAGTCAGCTCCTCCCCCATATCTCACTCTATCTCTCAGGTGACATCCACCGTAACCCAGGTCCAAGCCCCAGCATTACCCTCCCTAATCCAAATTCAAATCCACACAAACTCAAGGCTATCTGCCTCACAACCCTAAATGCACAAAGCCTCCATAATAAAATCCCCAACCTACATGCCTGGCTCTATCATAACCAGCCAGACATAACTGCAGTCTCTGAAACCTGGCTAAAACCCACCATAAGAGATGATGAAATCCTCCCCCCAGGCTATCATATCATATGCAATGATAGGCCTCATAGAAAAGGAAGTGGCGTAGCTATTATCTACCCCTCCACTCTCACTTTTACTCCTCTGACCAACTCCATCCTGACTTTTGCCAATGCAGAATTGACCGTGGGTTTCTTAAAACTTAAGAACTACAAATCCATATGCATCTGCTCCATCTACATCCCACCTGGAGTCAATACCAAAACTCTAGAAGACATCCTCTCATGGTTTAGCTCAAACATCAAAAATGAAACCTACATTCTAGGTGACATAAATATTAACTGGGCCCCCCCTCCTCTTAGATACCCCAACTCAATCAATCAACCTCTACAATTTTACCCAACTAATAAACATCCCAACCAGGCCAAATAAACAAGGCACCTCTAGTACCATCTTAGATTGGATATTAACAACCCACCCCAACAATATCTCCAAAGCCGGTTTAATACCAGACCCCCTAAGCGACCACTTACCAGCCTTCATAAACCGTCTACCCTCTCACATAGAAAAACAACACCTGTTCAAGCAATCCCATAACCTAGCTTCCTTCAACCCCAAAATCTTCTCTAGTTCAACACCTGAAAACCAGCGTTTTGTACAACGAATGTAAAAACAGTAAAAATGCAAAACGCTACCAGCCACTCGTATAAATTTTTTCAGCAGTAAAAATCCAAACAAAAGAAGTAAAAATCCAAATAGAAGTAAAAGAAGTAGTTTTTTTTGGAAAGTTGAACTACTTCTTTTATTTGGATTTTTACTGCTGAAAAAGTTTATACGAGTGGCTGGTAGCGTTTTGCATTTTTACTGTTTTTCCAAAATCTTCTCTGAATGCCTTAATATTACTAACTGGTCTCCACTAAAAAGCCTCCCACTAGACAACGCTGTGTCATATTTTAACCAAACTTTCCTTACCTTACTTAATAAACTAGCCCCTCTCCAAACCAAACGCATCAAAACTAATCCCTGCCCCTGGCTATCCCAAGAAACTAAACTAATAATGAATCAATGAAACAAAAAGTGGAAAATATATCAAAAACACAAAAACACCAGCACCCTCCAAGAATATAAACATCTACGTAACCTAGCCAAAAAATCAATAACAAAAGATCGCAAAAACTACTACTGTGACCTGCAATCCAAGCACTCAAACAACCCAAAGAAATTCTGGACATCCATCTCCTCAATATTCAACCCTGGTAATAATACCAACCCCAGCCCCAATCCTAGCCTCTCAAGCCTTGAAACAGCCGCTGAATTCAACACATTTTTCATAGATTGCATAGCTAAATTATCCTACACTTTCCCAAACCCACCCAACAATGCTACCCCCTCACCCTGCCCCCCTAAACTCCCCTCTCACCCTCCTTCTCCCCCTTGTTCTCCCTTAAACCTGTTTCCACCAAAACTATCAAACAACTACTCCAAAAGCTAAAACCATGCTGCAATGCCCCTGACAACCTCCCAATAAATTTTCTTCAAATGTCAGCTGAATCTATAGCCTATCTCATATCCATTCTCATAAATAGATCCATTCAGGAATACTATGTACCTACCATCTGACCTCATGCATTCATAATCCCTCTCCACAACGGTGGTAAGAACACAGACACTACCAATTTCAGACCCATAGCTATACTCTCTCCTCTCTCAAAAATTCTCGAGAAAACCATCCACTCTCAGCTAATGCCCTACCTAACCCAGCACAAACTCCTCTCTCCCACCCAGCACGGCTTCCGCCCCGGCCTCAGCACCATGACATCCCTCCTCTCCTTCCTTGAAACAATCAACCTAGCATGTGACAATGGCAAATACATATCTTCTCTATTTCTTGACCTCTCAAAGGCATTCGACACAATCTCCCATTCCCTACTCCTTTCCCAGCTCTCACACTTGCACCTATCTCCCTCAACCTTAGCCTGGTTCTCCAGCTACCTTTCCATGCGCCAACAAGCTGTACAATGGAAAGAATCAACCTCCCCTTTCTTACCTACACTCACTGGAGTTCCTCAAGGATCAGTACTGGGCCCACTCCTCTTTAACTTATTCATCAACAATTTCCACCACTCCATCCCTGACGCCTCAGTCATCCAATATGCTGATGACTCCGCCATCATCTGCTCAGCCTCCTGCCCCTCCAAACTTCTACTTAATACCCAAATAGCCTTCTCCAAAACAGAATCATGGATGCAGTCTCATCACCTAGCCCTAAATGCCAACAAAACAAAACTAATGATTTTCACTCCTACCAAAACCTCACAATTCAAAAAGGACCAATTTACCATCAAAAGCCACAATAACTCCGATCTTAAAATCGTACCTAGTACCAAGCTACTTGGCATTACTATTGATGAAAACCTAAAATTCGATTCCCACATCCTCTTTGCAATCAAAAAAAAAACAACCAGAAAATTGGTCTCCTCTACAGACATAACTGCTTCCTAACTCTCTCCTCCCGTCAAACTCTTGCATCAACTTTCCTTCTCCCCTCTCTCTTGTATGGTGCTCCCCTATTCTCCAACCTACAACTTGGTCTCCATTCCAAACTCAAAGCTTGTTACAATAAAATCTGCAAATTTGCAACCAATTCTAAGAACTCCTCCCATCACTGCCACTCCCTTCACACCCTGAACTGGCTTGAACTCCACAACCACCTAAAATACCTACAACTTACAACAGCCCACAAACTCATCTTTAAACCAACAGAATGCCCCTCTCTTTCCAAATCTCTAACACCCTACACACCTGGATGCACCCTGAGATCCAAAGGCCAAAACCTCCTACATGTACACAAACCCCTACACCCACCTGGCCAACTATTGCTATCCCACACCATAGACAAACTGTGGAACGCTCTCCCCACACCACTACGTAACATACCAAACCATAATAACTACAAATCCATGCTTCACTCCCATCTCGCCTCCAAATGGGAATGTCCTTCACATGCTCCCACCTAAAACACCCAACACCACTAACTACACTCCTAAATCATTTTTCTTTGCAAAATTTAACAATATGTCATAGGTCTTTCTCTTTACATCTTTCCAAATTATTCTTTATATTATATATTCTTATTATTATACATCTTTTTTATTTCTTTTGCATGTCCCCCTCTAGCCTGCCTTACACATATTCTCAAACTGACACTCTCTTAATGGCTAAGCAGTGTATCTATTAATGTAAAACTGTTATTTCCTGTACATAATAATTTTGATATAATATACTCACATTATCTGTTACTAATGTGGCAACTTTCTGTATTTTTGCCTTTTCCAAGTTTTACAAAAACTCTGTACTTATATTTTGTAATGTTGCAAATGTCTGCATTTGTATTCGGAGCTTTTCTCCTCGGGTCTCCACTGAAAATGGGCCACAAGCCCAGCTGGACTAACCCGGTTAACAAACAAACAATAAATAAATAAAGTGTTGGCAACCTGTTCCTGAACACTTGTAAGCATATCTCTCAACTTTCCAGACTTTTGCAGAATGTCCAAATTGTTGCCCCATATTTCTGGTATGTTCCACATAAATTTGTGTTGTTTTGGCAAATCACTGAGTATTAGTCACTAAACAGTGACATACATTTGAGTTTCAGACATCCTTCAGTTAATGCATGTTAACACAAATCCTTTTAGTCTAGCAACTTTCTAAGTTTAAAAGAGCAATATTTAAAATCTGTCCATATTTTTGGTCCTGTGTACCCCATTATTTTAAGCTTTGTCCAGATTTCTTTCGTTAAGAGGTTGAGAGGTGTGCCCATAAGCTTAACACTGTTTCCATCTATTGTTTACAGCAGCATTGACTGATTAATCCACTCTGAAGATATGAAGATAAAAATAGTACTTTACGAACACAGCCTTGCTTTCATAGCTTAGCAACGCATGTCAATAAAGGAATAATAAGCTAAGCTGTACTGCAGACATGCGGACAAATGTGCCTGTCTTCTCATGGAATGCCAGTCAATTTTATCTTTGTTATACTTCATATATGATTAAAAAATGCTCACCCTTATACAAACATAACATGCACTAATAGCTTAAAACATCCAACGTCATTCTGCATACACAGCATAAATCAGATATTTCCCATGACAGCCGGAAGAGGGAGACAAACACAAGAAAATTGTATTACCCTGAATGTTACAGTTTTGAAATACAGCAAAGAAATGTGAACATAAAGTAATTCATGCAGAGACAGACCTATTAATCTGAACCTAATTTCTTGTACTGTATCTATTTTCCTTCATATAGAAAAGGAATGGTTGACAGATATAACAGTTTCTTGTTGTATGAAAATAAAAAATAAATATATTTTAGTCCTAGACCAATATAGAAATGACAGACAGGCATGAGTTTTTATGTCAACAATGATTTTGTATAAGCTACACCATCTTACAAAATAGTTTCAGTTATGCATATGGTGCTCTTATTCACATTTAACTGAGTAAAGCCACTGTAACCATAACCGGTAGGCTAGCAACCTCTTTCCAAAAGTATTAAAAGGGGTATCTTTTTCTAACAGCACGAAATCATTCCCATAAGTTGTCTTTCACTTCCACCAAAAACAGAGAGTAAAAACTTCCACAAGATAAATGTTACAACACTAGTTAAAAATGCATTAATTTTTCATATCATAACATTGAACTGACTAGGACAGCAAATAGGGTTAGGGAGGGTTCTAACTTATGACATGCATGCTAGTCTATTCATACTCATTCTTTGGTCCCCACAACAGCAGCACTTTAACATTACCAGTTACGGAATGGGGAGATACCAGCGGGCTTAACAGCCTTGCAAATCCATGGGAAGATTAATTTATTTGCTGCACTGTTTCAAAGACAGAGTTGGCAGCTAAGGATTACGTCCTACCCCCTTTTGAGTTGTACTTCCCATGTATGTCTGAGTACAGCTAGCAAGAGCTGTACTACTAACTTTGACTCCTGAGTTACACAAACAAAATTTAAACAATTTAAACTAAAAGAAGAAGAAAAAAAATCCTGCTAAAATTGCAGTGCAACAGCCCAATTGCACAAGCTGTCACTGGTTGTTTCTTAGGGGTGGCAACTATGACAGAAGACACCGCTACACCAAATTGTATTACATAATTTCTACAAGACAATATCTGGTAGTAACTACTACACTTTATCATCTTACCTTGGAGTGATATGCAGGACTATCTAGTAGAAAAGTAGCTTTCATTGCTTCGGGATACATACAGGCTTTGTATAAGGACTGTGCATAATACAGTTTGTAGTCATCCACATCAGGATGAGACTGAGTGAGTTGCTCATAGCAGTTTGCAGCACTGATGAAGTCCTGTAGCTGGAAGTAGCAGTAGGCCAAAAGAGAGATGGCTGCTCGAGACTTAATAGGGAAAAAAATAAAACAAACATGGATGACATCAGTAACTTAACTGTTTCAAATGCATATAAAGCCTAAATGAAAGTGAAATGAAAAATTAACAAAGCTTACACAAAATTATCTCATGAGGGAACTGCAGTGAATCAGAAAAACTGGTAAAGATGAGAAAAAACATATACAAGTAGTTTCTTCTTTATTTACAGCATGGATTAAAGAAACACTGGCATCCAATTTTACTCACAAAATGTGCTACTTTTAAAAGACTAAAAAGAAGTTATGTACTTGCCATAATGTTCCATCTGTGTTGTCCATTTTCATTCCTCTTCAACTGATGGGGTTTGGATCCGAACCATCAGATCCGACTCAGCCGTTGCAAAAGCTTGTGGCAACTTAGAACTCTCAAGCTTCTCCCTTACCCAGAATGCACCAACCTCAATTACTTCAGATCTTGTTTGCTAGCTAAAGCATTTAGAAAAACTCTTACACAAAAAAGGCAAAAATAGAGAAATAGAAAAAGGTTAGACAAGGCTACATCTGGAGCTTTGTCATGCTTTGACTATGCCAATTCCTTCATATCCACTCCCTCTTCCAGAAAGGCCAAAAGGAGGGGGCTGATGGGTTGGGAGTTGAGGAAGAATGAAAATGAAAATGGAACACAGATAGAACGTTATGGTGAGTACATAACTTCTTTATATGATATTGTCCATTTTCGGTCCTTAGCAGATGGGACAGAGTCCACAGCTACCTAAATCCCAGGGCGAACTTCAGGCAGGATATTCCTAAGAACCACTGAGCGAAATGATGCTCTGTCTCTGGATATGAAATCCACTTTGTAATGAGTGATGAAAGTACGAGGGGAAGCCCAAGTTGCTGCTGCACATATTTCATCCATGGAAGCCCTCGAATGAAAAACTGAGGAAGTTGCTACAGACCTGGTTGAATGAGCACGAACTTGCTTTGGTAAAGGGATATCCAATTTGTAGTTAACAAAGGAAATGCAGCCAGTAAGCCATCTGTCAAGAGTAATTTTGGATACTGATTTACCAAATTTCACATCAGCAAAAGAAACAAATAACTGGTCAGTAGTTTTGATGTCCTTTGTTCTGTGTAAATAGAAACACAGTTGCCAATGAACATCCAATAAATTTAACAAATATTTGCCCTTGTTTGAAAAAATTTGGAAAGAAAACCTGTAAATTGATTGACTGGTTAATGTTAGATTCTGAAACCATCTTGGGCAAAAAGGATGCATTAGTTCATAAGGTAAATCTATCTTTATGAAAAATCAGATATGGGGGTTTCATAAATAAGGCTTGAATTTCGGAAACACGTCTGGCTGACGTAACGGCCACCTAAAACAAAGTTTTCAAAGAAAGAAATTTAAGATCACAGTCATGTGCTGGTTCGAAGGGTGGGTGAATCAAAGCTTGCAGTACCAAAGTTAGATCCCATAGAGGAGTAGGATCTTTAAACGGGGTTCTTAACAAAGGTGTGCCTCTTAAAAAGGTTTTACAAAGCTTATGTAAAATGAGTGAGAACCCATCAAATCCAATATGAAAATCAGAAATTGTTGCCAACTGAGCTTTAATTGTCGAAGAACTAGCTCCTTGACTGAAACGAAGCATCAAGAAATAAAGACTGTTATGAACTGGAGCAGAAAAAAGTTTCACATCATTTTGAAGTGCCCGGTGTACAAATCTTTTCCATTTACTAGTATAAAGTTTCCTTGTAGATAGTTTAAGGGAGGATAACAAAATCTGGCGGAGAGGAGATGAGGCCATAGTTTCTGGCTATTATGGGAAACGGAGAAACCAAGCAGTCAGTTTGAGACTGGGGAGGTGTGGTTGAGTTATGCCTGTCGGTTGAAACAGCAGATCTGGAGCTGGGTCCAGAATCCTAGGCTGATGAATTAAATGAGGCCATAGAAAAAGGAAACCAAATCTATCAATGCCAATAGGGTGCAACAAGGATGACTTTGCTCTTCAACCTGGCAGCTCTCTGTAGGAACTTTGTAATCAAAGGAATTGGGGGATATGCATAAAGTAGACCTGGGGGCCAATTGTGGAGAAGAGCATCCCTCGGTGACTATAATGGCAAAGTAGCTGCTGCACTTGCCATTTAGGGGAGATGCAAAGAGATTGCAGCAAGGCTGGGCCCATTGTCAGAAAATCAATTCCGTTATGTTCTTGGTTTAGGGATCATTCGTGAGGTAGTAGTATGTATCTGCTTAGTTTGTCGGCTACCATGTTGGACTTCCCCGGAATATGCATTGCTATAAGAAAGCGGTTGGAAGAGATCACTCACAGCCAAACCCTGAGTGCTTCTCGGCACAAGGGATAAGATCTGGTTCCTCCTTGTTTATTGATGTACTAAACCACTGACATATCTGTTTGAATCGCAATAATCACTGAAGGGAGAGCAGTCTTAAAGGCTTGCAATGCTAGAAGCACTGCTCTTAACTCAAGGACATTGATATGCAAAAGGGCCTCATTGGGGGACCATGTGCCTTGGACTGCCTTTCCCAGGTTATGTCCCCGCACTCAGTTGGGAAAAATCTGTGGTCACAATGGAGTTGGGTCAAGGAGGAACAAACACATGGCCTTGTAAAACCTCTTCTGAATGAATCCACTGCATTACATCCCTCTTGCATATACTGGTAATCATTATCGAAGCCGATAAAGGAAGGCAAAGTATTAACCATTGGTAGGCTAGCATCTATTGGAGAACTCTCATGTGAAATCTGGCTAAGGGTAGTAATGTCACTGATGCCATCATTAACCCCAACGCCTACAGGCCCAAATGGGCTGAGACTTTTGTACTGAAAACCATCTTTTTTATTTGTGATCTTACTGTCTGAACTCTGGAGAGGGGAAGTGAGGCTACAGTTGATTTTGAATCTAGTAGTGTTCTTGTAAATTCTAGACTTTGACTTGGGTCTAGATGTGACTTTTCATAGTTTATGGTTATACCTAGTTGAGCACGTCTGGATCACTTTTTCTCTTGTCAAGATAAGCTGATGCCTGGTCGGATTGGAGATGAGCCAGTCATCAAAGTATGTAAACACTCGGACTCCCTGCAGTTTCAGGTGAGCTGCTGCTACTACTGCCATACATTTGGTAAACACCCTGGAAACTGTGGTAAGACCAAAGGGCAGAACTCTGAACTGGTAGTGACTGGCGCCCAGCCGGAAGCACAAGAATCTTCTGACTTGCCTGTTCATCTTTATATGATAGTACACATCCTGAAGATCTATTGAGCACATCCAGTCATCCTTTTCCAAAAACAGAAGAATGGACTGAAATGTAACCATCTGGAACTTGGTCTTTTGAATGGTTTGTTTAAGATGCTGACATCCAGAATTGGTCTCCAGTCCCCTGTTTTCTTTGGCACTAATAAGTTCCAGATTCTATCTGGTCTAAGGGGACCTTCTGGATGACTCTTTTTCTAGCAGCTTAGAATTGCTGCTTGTTCCCTCTGACTGGGTGGAATATCAGGGAATTTTCTTGAATTGGGGGATAAAGGGAAAATGGTATTATATAACCTCTGGAAATGATCCTCTGCACTTAAGTATCTTTTGTTATTTCTAGCCAGGCTCTCAGGTGTAGGGACAAATGACATCTGATTGCCTCCAGAGAGAGACAAAAGGGTTACCAAAGAAAGAATCTCTGAAACCTTGGTTGAGTGGGCCACCTCTGAGGTGAGGTGGCATCTACCGTTATAGCATCTGCCTCTACGGGAACATTCTCCATGTGTCATGGAAAAGTCTTTGGGATTTTTTGAACCACATTTTACCCCTACCTCGATGATTCTTTGAAAAGGATCTTTGAGAGGTGGAAAAATGTATGTCTACGGCAGAAAGAGTCTTTCTATCCTCACATCTGGACAAAGTATCTTTAACTTTGGGGCCAAAAAGAGATGTTCTGTCAAAAGGAGCATTGACTAACGAACACTTAAAGGGCTTCACAAAATCAAGTAAGCACATCCAGGTGCATCTCCTGATGGCAATGCCTGAACCTACTGCTTTAGAGGTTTCCTTCTGTTGCATTAGAAATGAGCCTCATGGAGGAGTTGTATATTGACTGAAGTGTAACCAACTGAGAGGTGATAGATACTTTCACCTCTTCAGAAACAGATCCTGGGAGGGTATCTGATATTTCCTTAATCAGGTCCCTCCATAGTCTCATAAAATGAGCCAAATAATTCACTGACCTTAATGCAAAGGTTGCTGAAGCATAGACATGCTTTCTGAATCTGTCCATTGCCTTAGACTCCTTGATGGGGGGGATGAACACTGGAACTTTCCTCCACGAGTTCTTTCTTAGTGGCCACTGCCATGACCATGGCATCAAAGAGCACACTCTTGGCCCAACATTGCGCATCTTCTGAAGGGTCATTATTTTGCCTGGCTTCCTGTGGACTGACACAATGGTGTCTGGATGCTGCCATGCCTGCCGTGAGACCAAATTAATGAGCTTGTCAGCAAGTGGAGTTACCCAGGAGGTAGATGGGCCAGTACCAAATGCCTCCAGGAGTACAGATTCCTCCGTAGGGTTGCTGGACTTCCAGCCACCTCTCTGTTTTAGAATCTCCAGGATGTCTCCGAATGAGACATCAGGAGGTGACCATGGGAACTCTTCACCCTCATCGAAATCTGTACCTTTGGTGACAGATTCAGGGGATTCTAAATGCTTCTTCTTGCATGTTCTTTTCGGAGGGACCTCCTCAGCAAGATACTCACGGGAGGTGTCAGAAGAAGTGGTGATACCCTGATGGGAAGTCTGGGGTTTCGGTACCAGCTGTCGCTGTGGACAAGATAGTTGAGACTTCAGACGCAGAGGCGAGACAGATATAGACAGAGGATCTGAGGGACTAGGTACCATCTGAGTCAGGGGGCAGGCAAGGCTCTCTCCATGACCTCAAAGGCAGACCACCCCAGTGAGGGATAGGACCCCAGATCCCAGACAGTCAAGTTTCTGATTCACAGTCCCTCCCCATCCCAAGGAAAAGTCCACCCAAGGTGGAAGTTGGAGCAAAACTAACCATTGCTGAGGCTCCAAGATGTAGAGATGGCTCTAAAACCCTTGAGGTCAAATGAAGCACACCTTGGACCTGACAGGGTAGAATCGGCTCAGACAACTCTGCACATCTGACTGAAGAGCTCAGAGCAAGCCTTGGATCAGAGGGTAAAGGAATTCTCGGATTCAAAGCAGACGAGCCCAGATGACTCAGATTCAAGGGCTCTGAGACTTTGAAAGGAGTCAGAGGAAGAATTGGTAAAGGTGAAGTATTGCAAGTACAGATCTCCTGACCCAAAGGGATAGGACCTGAAAGAAACACTGACTGGCTCTGCACTGAGAGAATTTTTCTCACCAACCTCTCCACAATGTCTTCTGTAAGGCTTCTGGAAGAGCGTGTGGACAATCCTTTTTGGCATCTCTAAGAAGGGGGAAGGAACCCTGGAGGGAAATGGGTCGACTGAGGAGGAATATTTTGTTCTGGGTAAAATTACCACATCCTCAGACTTATTTGTCAGATCTGAGGGTGTCTGATCAGATGTAAGTTTTATTTTTAGGCTTGTTGGATCCAAAGAGACTGTCTGATCAGAGGACTGTTTCTTTACATGTCTCAGATCAGAGGATGAAGTCAGATCTGTAGATTTTGGTCTTTTCTTCTTAGGATCCAAGGGAACAGATGGAGCCATTAGAGACCTTTTCAAAGACTTCTCTGAGGACTTAGAAGAAGCAGTGAAAGTGCCTAGAGAAGTGGGAGAAATTTTCTTAGATTTTCTTAGGAGCTCCAAATGAACTCTCACTAAAGGGGGACAGATGTAAACCCTTCAATATTGATTTATTTTTGTGTTAAACCAGAGCCCTTGGGTTGAATGTATGACAGCTCGAACAAATTTGCTGGAGATGAAGGGGTCCAAGACAGTACAGGCAAAGTGTTTGGGCATCAGAGAAGGGTATTTTCTGACCACATTTTCCACACTTTTTAAACCCAGCTGGGCTTTTGTCTTTTCCAACATTTTCAGAAGTTATTCTAACAGCTATCAAACACACAATAACAACAAAAATCCAACAATTACAATGACAGGAACACTCTCCAAAAATCAAAAAAAAAACTTTGAACTCTAAAGATTCTAACTACAAAAGTTTTTTTTTTTTAATGAAGGAAAGAAGAGAAGGGCTACCTACAAAGGTAGTGAAGAGCTACAACAAGCATACAAGGGAAAGGGGGAAAGAAAATACTAACTGTAATATTTCATAGCATACTCTAGTACAAGAAAGATAAAGGGATAGAAACTATCAAGAAAAAAAACAACAGTAAAATGAAGAAAAAATTCACTTATCTAAATACAAGCTTGAGAGACTAGCGACCACATCTTTCACTGGAGGTGGCAAATAAGATCTGAGGTAATTGGGGTTGGAGCATTCCGGGTAAGGGAGAAGCTCAAGAGTTCTAAGTTGCCATAAGCTTTTGCAATGGCTGAGCCAGATCCAATGGTTCAGATCCGAACCCCATCAGTTGAGGACAGAATGAAAATGGACATCATCATATCACTTGTTTTCTATCACTAACAGTAGCAGGATCATTTTAAGATATTAAATAGAGTACTAATAGTCACAAAAACAGTTTCAATGGCTATAAGTAAGATAAACAAACATATTCCAGCATGATAAGATATGAGGTACATACAGCACCACACTTTTGCACTTGTGCCACAAACATTTACTCACAATTTTTACTGTTTCATACAACTTTTTATGCATCTGCTGTGTAATTCGTATGCCATGCAACTGAATAGTTAAAAGTATTGGAAAAGGAAGCAATGTAACTTGGAAGGTATCAGTAAGGGATGAATGAATCAGAGGAGGTATTCTTGTTTCACTGGTCTACGTCTGTGACTCCTTTTAGGCTAATCCGTTGATGTAGATGTTTGGAATTCTTACGAAAGTGTTCAGGGTTGATGTCCGAAAATGGTGGCCATGCATTATCTTTTTGGAGCAAGGAATAACCTTGAATAAAACCCTTGTCTTTTTTGGTTATGTGGAATTGATTCTTTGGCCCTGATGGAATAAGTCTTGCAAGACTGGCAAAAATAGCTGCTACTGGTTTGGGGAACCTGTGGAATTCTGGAAGAAACTGGAGGATGGCTCAAAGTCAGCTTGTACTCATTTTAGATTACGTTGAATGCCCTTGTGTCTGATTTTGTAGATCTCTAAACAGGCACAAACTGAGTCTCCTTGACAGGAAGGAAGGGTGTTGGCTAACATGAAAGGGAGGCAGGGAAGATGGTGGCCATAAATTTGAAGAATTGTCACCAAAGGATCCTTTAGTTTAGTTCACCTTAAATTTCTCTCACTTGGGTTTCTTCTGCCATTTCATCTTAGTTTTTTTTTTTTTTTTTTACCTTTCTGGTATGACTTCTGGCTTTTGTGAAAGAAAGATCCAGCTAATTATTCTGAAATTTTGTAACCGGGAAGAAAAAAATGTTGAAAATCTTGAATGACTTTTTCTCTCTTACAGTTTTTGGAAAATTTCAGCAGGTGATAGACCAAACAGATTGTCTTTGTTCAAAGGGGCACCCAGCAACCTGGCCTTAACATCTTCATGTAATAACAGGAAGCATAGCCAAGAATACTTTCTTAAAACAGATTCAGTGCCTGCCACCCTCAAAAAGGTATCATCAGCATCATAACTGCATTTTATTGAATGCCCTGCTAATCATGTGACAAAATTAAGCAAAAACAATAGTGATTTTATTATCAGATAAGGAATGCATGAAATTAGTTTGATCATATTATCTAAAATGGACAACACATACCTGTTCATGTGGGTCTGGTAGTTTATTATGGTAAGGAGAGAAAAAGTAGCAGGGGTGTACACTTTCTTCCTTTAGGTATTGACAGCCTTACTATCCCCCTGTCATTACGCAATGCATTTAAAAAAGGAAGAAGCTTGGGGTGCTTTGTCTAATTCAACTGAGATCACTGCAGGGTCAAAAGAAATATTCTTGTACAAAAATGTATGATAATCCAGGACTCAATAAAACCTATTAGGTTCTTTAAGAGAAAGTGACTGTGACTCAGGTGTCAGGGATGCAGACAAAAAGGTATCCTGCAAAGCATCTAGCACAGGAGGAATGGCTGTAGTCTTAGGGAGATCCATGTTTAACAGGTCATAGTATCTCATTTGCATGTCAGAGACTTGCTTAACCTCCTAGTGAAAGTGCTGCATCTTTTTTAAAATAGTGTCACCAACAGACAATTCCTTCAAAGGAGAGTTAAGAGAATGTATGTCTTTGTCTTTTATTCATATCCAGTAGGAGTGTGGATATCGGAAGAATAATCTTAAAATCCCACATTCGAGTCTGAAGAGTCCTCATCACCTGAAGTATTCCTCTTCCTTTTTTTTGGGGGGAGGGGGGAGTTGTAGAATACGGTGTGGGAAAAAGGGAGGAGGCTTCAATGACAAAAAGGCTTTCAAGAGCCCCTAAGAAAAATTATGCCACTTTTGTTGTGGTGGCTCATACTTATGCTTTGTCTTCTGTTTCCTCTTTTTAGAAGAATCAGTAGATATAATGCAAGAAGGGGCAGACTCTATGTACCTCAGTAAGGGTACTTGGGATGTCCTTGAAGGAGTATCTCTGGAATGCTGTCTGGTACTTCAGAAATCACCAGCTATGGTTCCTCCCTTCACGGCCTTGCCAGACATCTGACATATTGCATGAGATATGCTTGGAAGCTGTGCTCTGTTGGACTCTGGAGGGGATTATGACAGTGGGAACAGGGACAGAAGCTGAAAGGTCTGTGGTCTCAACAAGGGTCTCAACAGAGACATCTGGCACCGCCAGACAACAGAAACCGCCGAAAGTTTAGGTTTCTTAGCTTTTTATGTGGCAGTTGAGGGCCACCACAGAGAGAGATGAATCAGAGGCCATGCTACCTTGTGCAAGCTCCTTAAGCCTTTGTGTGCCTAGATAAATCTTCTGAGATGCTAGACAACTTCTAATAGTCTTTGGGATGACTGATTTACAAATGAAGCACTCTATGTAGTTATGTTGTGGACCTAAGCAGAATAAACAGTTAGTATGACTATCCTTTAGGGTATCTGATCACTGCAGTCACATTTTCCTCTCTTAGTTGACATGAAAAATGACAGAATTAGTAAAGCAGGAAGGGACCCCAAATGGGATAATTATCTACCCACAATGAATGGAAACTGGCACAGTTCATTTGACTGAAAGACTGAATCAAGAGACAAGTCTTTATTTTTGAGCTAGTGGCAAGAAAATCCTGAGGGACTTCATGCTTGTATGCCCCTTATGTATTAACATGTATTCTTATGCATAGGTCATAGGTCAGATGTATGGCACAACAGCAAGGCACCCACGCTTTGGTATACAGTCCAGATGTAGAGTATCCTTGGCAGGATGCTTCACTTTAGTAAATCATTTACTACATAATGACCAGGTTGTCTGAATGAAGCAGAAATGGTTATAGTTTTAACTCCCCTTCAAGACTTTTCAAGGTGAAGAAGACTACCCATAGCTTAGCTGGTTTAGGTCTAGCCCCCTGATGGATAACCCATTTTATCTTCAGCAGAAAACAGATGAGATAAGATCCCCAACCTAAGAGCAAAAAGTCAGCCGGCAGAACTTGTGAAAGATTCTGCTGCAGGAAGGAAGACTCACAATGGGATTGATAGGAAATGCCCAGAATTCTACTGCACTAACAAAAAGGTTAGAAATAAAAAAAAATCCAGAAAGGCATTAGACCTTTGTAGCTACTAACAATAAAAAGTCCATTTAACACCTACATTATCAGGTATGTGATTGAAACCATGAAGATCACGGCTACCATAGCAATCAAGGTATTCATGTCAAAACATAGAGGACACATTAACTCAGTGCTCATACAACCACAGAGAAAGAGCAAATACTACAGAAGGGATTTGTAGGTTTAAAGGTAATTACTAGGCTAACAAACTCCAGAGGGGCTTTTCATGCACCTCAAAGGCAAGACTCAAACCTTGTACCTTGTGTCTGTAAGGTAAAGCAACTTAACCATTATGTCAGCCCCATTTTACTACATCGTCTCTGTACACTACAGTTTCCACTAGTAAATACTGCACACATAAACCATAGCTCCACTTCAATAAAGGAAAAATCCACACAGATGTATAAGTGTGCTAATCAGTTAAGCCTATCAGAAAGACAGTCCGTTTTCAGGGGAGACCCAGACCAATGTCACATTACTTCACTTGCCCTGAGTCATACAGTAAAGCAAACAAAAGCTGCAGGAATAAAACCTAGGCATGCTAGTAGCACATAGTCTTAAACCTCTGTGCCAAACTGCTAGACCTCACCTATTCATAAGGTAGCATATCAGCACTTGACAAACCAAACACAATGAATACATGAACTCCATAAACCAATGCACTCATACCTACATTTGCTGTTACAGGATTGTGATTTTTTAAGTTCTGAAATACTGTCTACAATAAAACAGCACACAATTAAATGACATTCTCATAGAAAGTGTGCTGCAGAAGCATCCTTTATCTCTAACTGAATACTAAGGCTCAGACTTCTAAGGTCCTCTCCAAAGGCACAAATAACAGAAATTCATTGTGTTAAATTTCATCCCACAAAAGGTAATCTTCAGACTTAATTTTTTCCATGTTCAGTAGTGCAGTATATTAACAAACTCATGACCCCAATAAGAGTAGTTATGGAGTTTGTGCCCCACAAAGACTGGTTTAAACTTATGACTGCCAGCCTGTAAATCCAGTTTACTTTTACATGATGATAATGATGAAGTTTGTCTATTCTCTTTGGGCAACATTCCATAATCTGGAAACCCTCGTATGAAAATTCTATTCTTAAAACCTGTTCTTGCCATGTCTACACAAAACAACAAACCATTATTTTGAGTATTTGTCTTACCTTATGACTGCCAGCATATAAATCCAGTTTAGTCTTAAATAATGATGAAGCTGCCGTGTGACATGTAATAATAAACCACTATTTATTTTGAGAATCTGCCTTAAAGTTATGATTTAACTTATGATAAAAAAACACTTGCACTGCTCACAAGAAGAGCCAATCAGCATGGTCAATGCTACAGAGTGGCAAACGGCCAATCACACAAATGCCAGCAGAGAAACAGCAAATGTCCTTCCTCCATACCTTAAAAAGGGGTATAACTAGTAGTTATGAGTTCACAGTTTGACTAGATCTGAGGAAGTTTTTGAATAAGGCAAAAGTGCTAATTGCAATAAAGCTTTGAAACCAAATAAGTCTCTGAGAGTTTATTTATTTATTTTTTGAGCAGGAGAATTTGTCTGAAACACAGTTCAGGAAAGCCAGGAATACTGCAAAGACAGACCCACAACAAGGGACTGAAGCAGGACGGAATCTAGACATGAAAGTGACCAAAATACAGGTCTGATGCTTAAGGTCTCCAGTAAGGCTGCAGGCCTTACACTATAGTAGCCCACTTTCCCTTTTTTCATTAATTGTTAAAATAAATACTATTGCCTTTCTTAGCATTAAACACAAGGTTATAAACACAAGCTTATTACCAAATGACTACATGGCCAACCTATTTAGGAATTCATGGAGAATACAAAGGTCAATAATGTTGGACACAAGCAAACTCACATTGGTGTAATCTGCAAATCTGCAGAAGATTAAAAGGTTCTTTACTGGCAGGGACAAAATAAAAAGGCTGAATAAAAGAAAGTTCCCACCACTGAGCCCTGTATGGTCATCCTTGGGCTAGATATGGTCTTAACCAATCCTGACCAAAAAAGAAAAAGAAGTTATGTCTTACCATAACGTTCCATCTGTGTTGTCAAGTCTTCACATATCCTGACAGTGGGTTCGGTTCTTAGCCCTCAGAACTGACTTGGCCATTAATCCAGCTCACGTGTACCAAAAACTCTCTAGCTCAGCTCTACCCATAATGCTCATTACCAAATTACCTCAGATCGAGTTTGCATAAAAAAAAAAAAAGTGACAGACAAGTACCAAAGAAAAAGGAGAAACTTTATGAGTCCAGAAAGAGAGCTTCTTGTCACCGAGGACCTTGCTCCACCGTAATAAAAACATGGGATGGGGAAGGAGGGTGGGTATGTCAAGGATATGTGAAGATCAACAACACAGATGGAACATTATGGTTAAGACATAACTTCTTTATCTGATGTTGTCAATCTTCACATACTCTTTGATAGTGGGACAGAATCCTCAGCAACCTGAATCCTGGGAGGTCTCATGGAAGAATTTTCCTGAGGACAACTGAGTCGAAGGATGCCCTTCCCCTCGAGACCAAATCCAGTTTGTAAAGAGTAATAAAGGTATCTGGAAAAGCCCAAGTAGCCGCTGTGCAAATTTCATCTAAAGAAACTTTGGAATGAAAACACTGAAGATGCAACTACTGCTTTAGTGGAATGTGCCCTAACAGGCCTTTGTAGTGGTAAATTGCTTATAGACAAAGGTAATACAGTCCTTAATCCACTTAGCTAGGGTAACTTTGGACACCGGTTTCCCTTTTGCCACTGAAGAAAAGGAAACAATTGGTCTGATTTTCTGAACTCTCTTGTTTTGTGTAAACAGAAGCAGAGTTGTCTATGTAGATTAATAAATGGAGAGAATATTCACCTTTGTTAGTATAATTGGGGAAGAAAACAGGAAGTTGAATAGTGTGGTTAAGGTTGGATTCAGAAACTACCTTCGGCAGAAAGGAAGGGTTAGTTCTCAAGGAGACCCTATCCTTATGAAAAATTATATAAGGAGGTTTACAAGATAAAGCTTGAATCTCTGAAATTCTCTTTGCTGCGGTAACAGCTACCAAAAACAATGTTTTCCAAGACAGGAATTTTAGATTGCATTTGGCTGAAGGTTAAAAGGGAAGATAAATTAGAGATTGTAGAACTAAATTCAGGTCCCAAGGTGCTAAAGGTTTCTTATATGGTGGTCTGAGCATCATGGAACCCTTCAAAACGGCTTTGCAAAGTATATAGGACATCAAAGAGGAGCCATTCAGACTCAAGTGAAAGTTGGAGATCACAGCTAGATGCAATTGAATTGTAGATGCTGAGGCTCCCATTTCAAACAGTGATGACAATAAGTTTAAAACCTTCTCGACTGGAGTTGAATATGGATCAGTATGAGATATGAACATCCACAGTCAAAATTTATGCCATTTGCTGAGGTACAATTTTCTTGTGGAGGGTTGTGACTGGCCAAAATGATTTGTTGAGCTGATGAACTAAGAGAGGAATGCGTGGCAATCATGGGAATTGGAGAAGCCATTCAGTGAGCTTGAGGTTGTGTTGATTCCAGTGAAGCAATCCGTCCAGGTGGGACAACAGGTTCAGAGTTGGATGCAAACTTAAGGGTTTCCGAACTAGATGAGGCCAAAGGAAGGGAAACCAGATTTGTCAATGCCAGAACAGAGCAATGAGGATTATCTTGTTCCTTCGCCTGACTGCTTTCTTTAGAAATTGAGCTAAAAGAGGGATTTGAGGAAATGCATATAGAAGACAGGGGGCTAATCGTGAAGAAGAGCATCTCATGGTGACTCCCCTGGATGGGGGATCAGGGCTAAGTAGAGGCTGCACTTGTTGTTCAGAGGGGATGCAAACAGATTGCAGCAAGGCTGGCCCCACTGGTGAACTATCCTTTCCACCACAGACGGATTGAGAGACCGCTTGTGAGGCATTAGAATAGTCCTGCTTAATCTGTCTGCAATCATGTTGGACATCCCTGGAATGTGCGTTGCTATGAGAAAATGGTCAGATGAAATCACCCATTGTCAAACTCTGAGCACTTCCCGACAGAGGAGGTAAGATCTGGTTCCACCTTGTTTGTTGATGTACCTGACTACTGCCATGTTGTCTGTTTGAATTGCAATCATTCCCAAAGGGAGGGTTAGGTGAATTGCTTGCAATGTTAAGAGCACTGCCCTCATCTCTAGAAAACTGATATGCAAGTTGGCCTTCAGAGGAGACCAAGTGTCTTGGACTGTCTCTCCCAGATAATGCCCCCCACCCTATCAGGGATGCGTTCGTGATCATTATGGCTTGAGGTTGAGAAGGAACAAAGGGACATCCCATCAAAATTTAGCTGGAATGAAGCCACCATTGAAGATCCTGTTTGCATCGGTTGGTAACTGTGATCAAGTGAGACATCGACTGGTCTAACATTGACCACTGAGATGCTAGCAGCCACTGAAGGACTCCTGTGTGATATTTCACTAATAGAACTAGGATGACAGAAGCTGCCATAAACCCTAGGGCCTGTAGCAGAAGGCTTGCTGGTACTTTGTTGTTGCGGACAATCTGGATGACATGACCTTTTATTCTTCGTAGTCTTTTTATGGGTAGGGATACGATGCTTGTGACTGGGTTTATCTCTGCTCCAATAAACTAATTGTTAGCATGGCTGTAACTTGGACTTTTCACAGTTTATGGCAATGCCTAGATCGGCACAGATTTGTAGAGTATAATCTCGAGCCTCTTCGAGGAGATGCCTGGTGGTATCAGTAAGGAGCCAGCCATCTAGACATGGAAACACCCAGAATCCTTGCAGTCTGAGATGAGCTGCAACAACCGCCATGCATTTGGTGAACACCCTGGGGGCTGTGGTGAGACCAAAGAGCAGTGCTCTGAACTGGTAGTGACTGGCGCCCAGCAAGAAGTGCAGATATCTCCTGGACCATTTGTCTATTTTTATGTGGTAATACGCATCCTGAAGATCTACAGAGCATATCCAATCATATTTTCCCAAAAAAGGGAGGATACACTGCACCATGACCATCTGCAATTTTACCTACTAAAGTGAACTGTTCAGCCTGCTGAGATCCAAGATTGGTTTCCAGTCCCCTGTTTTCTTTGGCACTAAAAAGAACCTTGAGAAGATTCTGTATCCTATTTGGTCTGGTGGGACTGCTTGGATGACTATTTTGACGAGCAGTTTTTGAATTTCTAAGACTGCTGCTTCCCTGTGAGTGGGTGGAACTTCTGGGATTTTGGTCGTAAGTTTTTGGATGAACTAGAAAGGGGACATTGTTACCTCTGGTTATGATTCTCTGCATCCAAAGGTCCTTTGTTATCTTTAGCCAGGCATGTTGGCATAGGGATAATCTGTTTCCACAAGATGGCAATCGAGTCTCCTTTCAGGAATGCTGATAACAGTTCGCAGAGAAGGAATCCTTGGAACCCTGACTCTGTAAGTCATTTCTGGCTCTTCCTCGGCATCTTCCATTACTACTTCCCCCTCTACCCCAGGGAAGTAATTGCCATGAGAGTCCTGGAAAGGCCCTTTCGAACTTTTAACCATAACCTCCCACTCCACTGGTTCCTGGAATAAGGTCGCTGGGGAGTGGAAAAGTGTATGCCTACGGCAGCCAATCTTCCATCTTTATCACATCTGGCTAGAGTATCCTTGACTGTGGGGCCAAATAAGGATGTTCCATCAAATGAAAAGTTGACGAAAGAATACTTAAATGGCTCCACAAAATCACATAAGTGTATCCAGGTGTGGCTCCTGATTACTACGTCTGAAAGTGCCATTCTCGTCAACCCTTTGGCAACATACGCAATTAGTCTCATGGACAAATTCGACAACAATTTTAGGGTTGTGAGCTGAGAAGCCATTTTATCTCAAACTTCCTCTTCTCCTGAAAAGGTATCCAAAAGTTATCAGATCCCTTTGTAATTTGATAGCCTTAGATTCCTTATTAGGGGGATGGATAGTGAACTCTCATCAGCAAGCTCCCTCTTAGTGGCTGCTGCTACCACCATGGCATCTACTAGAATTCCCTTAGTCCAATGTGGTTGAGCCTTGGGGGCTGAAAAATATATGATCTGGTCTCTTAGGGATCAGCTCAACAGCATCAGATGACTTATATGCCCGTTGAGTGATCAGTTTTATGAGGTCGGCAAAGGGCGGAGAAATTCAAAAGGTGGAGGGTTGAGCATGAAAAGCTTCAAGATATACTGACTCCTCTGAGGAAGGTTGGGTAGAAGACCAGCCTCCCCTCTGTTGCAAGATCTCAAGGATGTCCCCAATGGAAACATCGTCAGGGGGAAACTTGGTGGAACCTTCCTCTTCATCGAAGCCAGTATCTTCTGTGAATGACTCCTGTGGCAGTCCAAGTTCTTCCTCTTCGCAGTGACCTCTTCGGTGGGGTGTTCTGGAGAGGTATCCGAAGAGGACATGACCACAGTGCTTAGATCCTGCGACTTTTGAGCTCTCTGTCCCAGAAAAGTGGATGGAAGAAGCCCTGGTCAAGAAGAAAAACCAGATGTCAACAGGGTAAATAACGGCTGACTGCCTGCCACAGAAAAAGCCCTCTCCATGGCTTGGAAGGCAGGCCTCCTCCCTCCATATAGGGATGGGAGCCCGGAACTGAAAAAGACTCCTTTGGAACCGTGTTCCCACCCTGCACCGAGCTCCGAAGCCACTCCGAAGCTGGGGCCAAGCTTACAAATGCAGAGGCACCAAGGGGCATGGATGGCTCTGAAAAGCCTGAAGACGAAACCATCCCTCAGGACCTGCAACAAGCTACGGCCCTGAGAGGTCTCCAGGTCCAATACACCCAAAGCACTCAGGGTAGAGATCAGTGCCGGAGAAGGAGCTCTAACCAGCAATGAAGCAGACGGTAACGGAACTGTCAAAACTGTAGATTCTCAAGTCTCAGTGGGAGTCAGAGGAGAAAGAAAAGGCATTGGAGGAGACTTGGACTCGGTTTCAGCAGCAGCAGCACTAGGAACCATAGCTGAATCCCCACAGAAGAAGAAGAAGTAGAAGGTGAGCTCTCTGGTCTGGACCGTGATAGAGCTTCGTCAAAATCAGTTTTTAAAAGGCCTTTCAAAAAAAGTTTGTTTTGCACTCCATTAATGTCCGATGGCTAAAACCATGACATATGGCACAATCTTCATGGAGGTAAACAGCTCCATGACAATAAACACAAATAGTATGCCCATCTGAATTGGTCATCTTCCAGTCACATTTGAGACACCTTTTAAAACTGGAGGTGCCTTTAGTCAGCTTGTCTGCTATAATTAAGAGACAGACACATGGACAGAAGGATATAGCGGAAAAAATATTCTAACTGTAAACTTTTTTTAAACTGAAGAAGTAAACAGAAAAGTACAAGTATCAATAATGGTACAAAGAAATACTAAAAGGTAAAAGGAAGAAATACTAACAATGGTATAGAAGACTACCAAAAGGTAGGAAACAGAGTCTCACATGCACTAAAGTGAAATTGGAAGGAGAGGGTAGATGAATGGTAGATAAAGTAATAGAAAGTTTTATATATATATATATATATATATATATATATATATATATATATATACATATATATATATATATATATATATAGGAATTCACTTACAGAAGAAAATACTGCTTCGCTCAAGAGCTTACAGGTGACACATCTGGCACTTTGAAGCTGCAAATGAGATCTGATGTAATTTGGTAAGGAGCATTATATGTAGAGCTGAGCTCGACAGTTTTTGCTATGCACGAGCTGGATGAACGGCCGAGTTAGTTCCAAGGGTTCAGAACCAAACCCACTGTTAAGGACTATGTGAAGAATGAGAACATCAGATCAGTTATTCAACCAGTATGATGCCAGCAACATTTGATTTACAATGGCATCATAGGGGAATAAGGGATACTATCAAACACTTTTGCTAAATTCATATACAGTATATAACATCTATTAATAGTGCAAGATCAACAACATTCACAACTGTAGTATAAAAGTGTGAATGATCTGTAAATTAGGAATGGGCATCTATAAATCCATGTACATTCAGATTGCATTTCTCCATTAGATTCAAAGCAATAATTTCAGATTGGTCTTCTCCAAAACTTTACCTAATACACAAATTAAACAAATGGACCTATAACCAGCCGGGTTATGATGGTTCCTTCCTTTAAAAATAGAATAAAAAACATGGTCTTCCAACTTTCATATCCTTACAAAAGTATCTTTTGAAACATTATGGTAAACTTTGACAAACTATCACTTATTTTTTTTAATCAAAGATTTCAGGTATTTCAACTGGATCTGATCTATCGACTTAATCTACTATGGATGAATGGAATAGGGACAGATGTGAAAAATAACTGAAGGAACCAAGTCCCATGGTGACAATGGAGAAAACACTCTAGCCAACTGTATACAAAGCCTTAAACTCCTTATGTAGTGGTAAAGTAGAAAGTGCTGTGGTCTATGGCACCTATGCTGAACTGAATTGCTCACAAAGACATTAGTAATTCAAATAGTTAATTATTATTAATGCCCACCCCTCCAGGCATGTCTAAAGGTCAGTTCCATGTACTTTCTCTTAGAAACCTGGTGAACATGGGCATCCTGAGGCAATGTACACTGACAACCCTCTCTTCTTACCTCCCAACACTCAGACTTGCGAGAGATGCACTTATATATCCAAACTGGAAGCCAAGCACTCTCCAGCCAAGACCGGAATAGCTGGTCAAGAGGAGAAGGTCAACACTTTCACCACACCACATGGAACGCACAGCCCTCCAGAACACACACCAGCATTGCCTTCACATAAAAACACAAACCACACACCCACCTTCACGGTGGCTCTCAATAAAAATCTAGCCAAACAGCAGAGACCTCCAAGTTATAAATGCATTCGACTACTACAACATAACACTAATCATGAAACACACAACTTTCCTAAACAGTGTGCCACTCAACCAAAGGCCCTAAGGCAAACAACATGCCCATCACACTAGTCATAGGTGACTCGGTAGTGAGGCACACTGATGTTCCTCTCACTAAGTTGAATAAGGGGAAAGTAACAGTCAGCTGCCTGTCAGGCGCCAGAATCCACCACATAATTCATGCACTCAGGTCCCTCAACAACAGGTACAAACATGACTCTGTCATTGTACATGTGGGTATGAATGACCTGAGACGTACCTCCTTGAACTACATGAAAAGAGACATGGAGGAGCTCTCAGATTATATAGCCCAGGCAGGTATGACCCTAGTCCTGAGCAGCATCCTACTATCACCCAGAATGATACCACAGTACAAGCAGAAAATGACTGATTTCAATAACTGGCTAAGTTTCTGGTGTCATTCTAGGGCGATCCAGTATCTGTCTGTCTGGGATGACATGACTGACAGACCTCGATGCTTTGCCAGAGATGGCCTGCATCTGTCACCCCTGGGCTTCCGGATACTGGGCAGGGCTCTTGCCACCCGTACAGTGCCCTTTTTAGGTGGTGTTCCAAAGACCAAATTAGCACTGCAACAGCTACAAACAAATGCAATATGAGGGTCATGCTGCTCAACGCTAGAAGTCTAAATCTCAAAATGCACTCGCTCAAAGCACTCCTTAAAATGGGGAACACTGACATTTGTGCTGTAACAGAGACTTGGTTCAAGGCAGCAGAAAGCACCCCTGCACTACCAGGCTAGTACTCATTCCACATCTTCCGGCCACAAAACTTGGACCAAAGCTCCAAAGGCAGTAGTGTTTCCATATTCATAAAAGATGCGCACACCTCTAGACTGGTAGCCCAATATAACACATCTGAGATACTTCAGATGCAGCTAACATTGTGTAAGACACTGATTCAGGTCACAGCCTGCTATAGGTCCCCAACTATGTCCTAAGACTCACACTCCACGTTCCTAGGCAACCTGGAGAATATTAGGGTCCAATCTAACACTCTCATACTGGGCAACTTCAACTACCCCCCCATTAACTGGGAAAACTACTCATGTACCAATACACTTGCCCAACGTTTCCTGGAATTCATTAATTCCAATACCCTGGACCAGCTTGTTCTTACCCCCACTAGAGGTAGGAACATCCTTGACCTGGTCATTACTAACATGGGCGACCGTTGCTCTACATCAATAGTCAACTCCTCCCTGGTTAGATCTGACCACAAACTAATTACCTTGGTAATCCACTCCCCTCCCACCCCCCGCAAAGGTAACCACCATGAAACATTTCTCCAAAGCTAACTTGGGGCTCCTAAACACAGAGGTGGCTAACTTCACGGCAACCATGCAAATGGAGAATAGTTGCATGGCCGCCGAATCATACACCAATGCACTGTATGAACACGTACACAAATGCATGGATCTCCCCAAACCCAATAGAACCAAGACACTTTCCTCCAAAAAAGGAAGCCCTTCTGGTGGTCCCCTGTCATAAACAAACTCTACAACAGAAGGAGGAAACTGATGCGGAATAAGGTAAAGTCCCAAGGCTGGAAAAACTCCCTCATTAACCTCAACAAAACGTTGAGACCCCTCATCAAATCCTCTAAAGCTAGCTATGAAAACACAATTGCAGCAGACAGTAAAGACAACCACAAGGCCTTCTATAGTTATGTAAAGAATCTCCATGGCAATACCTAGATTTGCTCTGAGCTACTGCACAATGGTACCTCTTATACCAAGAACAAAAGATGAAATTGCCGGGTGAAGCACTCTGTAGTAACAGTCAAAATGAGAAAAGAAAAACAAGAGTGCACCAATGGCTGTGTCAAATCGTAGATGTCACAAAATCACGAACAGCAGCAGCTGGTTGACCATTTATTATAAAACACCAAAAACAGGATCCAAAGTAAGCGCTTTCACGTCCAAGAATGACGCTTCATCAGACTTCATGAATCACTGTAAAAACA
Source organism: Protopterus annectens (assembly GCF_019279795.1). Taxonomy (NCBI): domain Eukaryota; kingdom Metazoa; phylum Chordata; order Ceratodontiformes; family Protopteridae; genus Protopterus; species Protopterus annectens. The sequence continues at coordinate 658,530,223 of NC_056746.1, forward strand.
CACTCTTTATATACAGCCCAAGTCATGTGCTAATTACAATTAATTAATCAAAGCACTTGGTTTTGAATAGGACTCAGGTTAACTCATACATTGCTGAAATCCTTAAAAATACACTTTATAAAAACATGTTGTACTTTAAAACTAATATATCTAAAACCTAGCTTGTGTTGGTCTGGATCCAAAGTCTATATATGTATATGCATATGTCCTATTATATTAATAATATAAAAATATAAAAACTATAATGTAATACAATGAAAAACTAATGTTTTAGCGGTCGTCCCGCCAAACATGGTTTTAGTGTAATTTTATCATTTAATCCATAAATATGTGCTTGTAGTCTCACTACCCATCTGTTTTCTAACTCCTCTAACTTGTTTTTGTAGTTGCCTAGCCTGTGTGTCCTTTGTAGCTTCTCCAGGACTTTAAATTTAAAAATATGTCTAAGTCCATTCTCAAGAACATGTTTTGCTAAGGCGTTATTAGTATTTTCCTTGTATTGCATATATGTGCTCTAATCGTTCTCTTAGTGTCCTATTTGTTTTGCCTACATAGAACTTGAGGCATTCTTGGCAGTGGGCTAAATACACTACGTCCGTAGTCCTACAATCTGCATATCCTTGGAACCTGTACGTATGTTTAGTGATCGGATGTTCAAAAATTTGATGTGCATCTATAAATTGACATTGATTACAAGAACGACAAGGAAATGTACCTGTTCTGTCGGACTTACAAGAATCTCTCCTATTATTATCATAACATAAAATCCTGTTGAGGGATTTCATGTTTTTATAGGCTATGCTAGGTTGATCAGTTATCAACTCCCTGATCTTATCATCATGTGTAAGTAATCTCCAATTGTTGCTAATAATACGTTTGATGTAACTATTCCTATTGGTGTAGGAGATAGTAAGCCTAGTTTTGGCTGTTTGCATCGGGTTTGTTACAATGGACGATGGTTCTTTATCAATCCTATGAAAAAATGGAATTCCCTTGTCAGTCCTATGCCTATAATTGTTCATCATGGCTTTACCTCTCTGTTCTTATAACCTCTGGATGTGAAATTGTTAGCCAACATGGCCACATGTTGTCCATAGACATCATCCTGGGTGGTTAGCCTGGATAATCTCATGGCTTGATTCTCAACAATGTTAGAATACACATGGCGGGGATGCATGCTGGTTCGATGTAATAAATTGTTCCTCCAACATGTCTTTCTAAACAATTCTGTATTAATACCCAAGTGTGATTTGGTTAGCTTCACATCAAGAAAATCAATGACTTCTTTAGAATAGGTACTCTCAAATTCTAAAAAGTTTGTTGTACCATTGATGTACTGGATAAACTGTTGTAACTGCTGTTCTGTTCCCCTCCATACAACAAAAACGTCGTCCACAAAACGACCATAGAATTACAGTTTATCCAGTACATCAATGGTACAACAAGCTTTTTAGAATTTGAGAGTACCTGTTCTAAAGAAGTCATTGATTTTCTTGATGTGAAGCTAACCAAATCACACTTGGGTATTAATACAGAATTGTTTAGAAAGACATGTTGGAGGAACAATTTATTACATCGAACCAGCATGCATCCCCGCCATGTGTATTCTAACATTGTTGAGAATTAAGCCATGAGATTATCCAGGCTAACCACCCAGGATGATGTCTATGGACAACATGTGGCCATGTTGGCTAACAATTTCACATCCAGAGGTTATAAGAACAGAGAGGTAAAGGGAGCCATGATGAACAATTATAGGCATAGGACTGACAAGGGAATTCCATTTTTTCATAGGATTGATAAAGAACCATCGTCCATTGTAACAAACCCGATGCAAACAGCCAAAACTAGGCTTACTATCTCCTACACCAATAGGAATAGTTACATCAAACGTATTATTAGCAACAATTGGAGATTACTTACACATGATGATAAGATCAGGGAGTTGATAACTGATCAACCTAGCATAGCCTATAAAAACATGAAATCCCTCAACAGGATTTTATGTTATGATAATAATAGGAGAGATTCTTGTAAGTCCGACAGAACAGGTACATTTCCTTGTCGTTCTTGTAATCAATGTCAATTTATAGATGCACATCAAATTTTTGAACATCCGATCACTAAACATACGTACAGGTTCCAAGGATATGCAGATTGTAGGACTACGGACGTAGTGTATTTAGCCCACTGCCAAGAATGCCTCAAGTTCTATGTAGGCAAAACAAATAGGACACTAAGAGAACGAATTAGAGAGCACATATATGCAATACACAAGGAAAATACCAATAACGCCTTAGCAAAACATGTTCTTGAGAATGGACTTAGACATATTTTTAAATTTAAAGTCCTGGAGAAGCTACAAAGGACACACAGGCTAGGCAACTACAAAAACAAGTTAGAGGAGTTAGAAAACAGATGGGTAGTGAGACTACAAGCACATATTTATGGATTAAATGATAAAATTACACTAAAACCATGTTTGGCGGGACGACCGCTAAAACATTAGTTTTTCATTGTATTACATTATAGTTTTTATATTTTTATATTATTAATATAATAGGACATATGTATATACATATATAGACTTTGGATCTAGACCAACACAAGCTAGGTTTTAGATATATCAGTTTTAAAGTACAACATGTTTTTATATAAGTGTATTTTTAAGGATTTCAGCAATGTATGAGTTAACCTGAGTCCTATTCAAAACCAAGTGCTTTGATTAATTAATTGTAATTAGCACATGACTTGGGCTGTATATAAAGAGTGTGTTTTTACAGTGATTCATGAAGTCTGATGAAGCGTCATTCTTGGACGTGAAAGCGCTTACTTTGGATCCTGTTTTTGGTGTTTTATAATAAATGGTCAACCAGCTGCTGCTGTTCGTGATTTTGTGACATCTACGATTTGACACAGCCATTGGTGCACTCTTGTTTTTCTTTTCTCACCTCTTATACCAAGCCAGCAGATATTGCCAATATACTGGCTGACAGATTCAGTGCCAACTTTACCCCCCCCAAAGGCAGAAACACAATACCAGTAGATTGCCAGACACCCAGTATTACTGCTGCACAGGTTAAAACAGCACTGTCCAAGGCCAAGAATACAGCTTCTATGGGACCTGATAGTATCCATGGCTGTGTTCTAAATGAACTACAGAGTGAACTGGAACCTCACCTGTGTGCCCTATTCAATCACAGCCTCACTTCAGGCTTTGTCCCTACCAAATGGCACAATGCTACAGTCATCCCTCTCCACAAAGTAGGCGTGACTACAGACCCTGGGAACTATCGCCCCATTAACCTGACGTGTCTGATATGCAAAAAGTACAGTTGTGTACACTTACCATAAATGTAGATGTTCCAGTGTATTCACTGTTGCAGTCATAACTTTTGGGTTAACTGCATGCAGTAGCCCTCAGTCTGCCTGATTAACAAAGTCTTGGGTCCTGCGTCAGTTGCTGTTCCTTCTTCCATGACGTCAGGTCATCAGGGGTATAAAACATGCAGATGACGCCATTACATCAGTTTTTCTTGCCCCAGATGTCAGTTGCTCCCTTAATGGGAAGCAATTAAATCTATAAATATACACAGTAATACCTCCAACAAAAAAGCAAATACACCAAAAAGCTTTTGAAGATAGCAAAAGGAAAGTAGACGTATATCCAAAAAAAGAAGGGGGCTGGAGGGAGGGTAACCAGGACTGCAACAGTGAATACACTCGAACATCTACATTTATGGTAAGTGCACAGAACTGTACTATGTTCTTCATGTTTCCTTGTTATTTTGGGTAGATTCCCAAAGATAAGGATGGGAGGAGGAATTTAAATAGAATTTGGACCAGCTAAAAGGCCCTGCAAGACTGCAGTGGCAAAGCCAGCACTGGATTTAGAGAAAATTGGCAGATGGTAATGCTTGGTGAAAGTATGTACAGAACTCCAGGTAGTGGCTTCTAGGATGTCCCTGGTAGGGATGCCTCTGAGAAAGGCTGTAGAGGTAGATGCAGCCCTGGTAGAGTGGGCTCTGATCCTCTGTGGGATACATTTTCCATGGTGTTTGTAGCAGAAATTAATGCAATGGCCTATCCATTTGGAAATGGTTTGCTTTGAAATAGCCTTCCCCTCTGCCCCTGCAGCAAATGCCACCAGCAGTTGATCAGATTTCCTTTGAGGTTTAGTTCTGTTCAAGTAGAATCTAAGCTGTCTGTGCACATCTAAGGAGTGCAGAATCTGTTCCCCTTTGTTCTGTGGATTAGGAAAAAAGGTTGTCAAATGTATAGACTGATTAAGGGCCACACTGGATACCACCTTGGGCATGAAGGAGGGATTGGTTCTGAGGGACAACCTGTCTGCATGAAAGATGATAAAAGGCTGCACTGCCATGAGGGCCTGTAATTCAGATACCCTCCTTGCTGAAGTGATTGCTAAAAGGAAAGCTGTTTTCCAAGAAAGGAATTTTAAGTCCACAGTGGCAGCTGGCTCGAAAGGAGGAAGGGTGAGCTTTTCCAATACAAAGTTGAAGTCCCAGACTGGAGTTGGAGCTCTCCTGGGTGGTTGTAGATTTCTGGCCCCTCTGAGGAACTGCTTAAGTAGTGGATGAGAGAAGAGGGGTGGTTCTATGTTATAGTGAGCTGAGATGGCTGAGGCACGAATTTTGATGGAGGAGAAAGACAGACCCTTATGAAGCCTCTCAGTTAGGTATTGTAAAATCTGAGGTAAACTGGGCACTGTTGCGCTCATCCCTTGAGCTTGGTTTCAGGCACAGAATCTTTTCCATTTTTCAGCCTAAGACTTTCTGGCACTAGGCCTCCTTGCCTCTAAAATGATATCCATCACTGGTTTACTGAGGGATGGTAAAGGAGAAATTATGTAATTAGCCAGGCTGCTAGATTCAGTATTTGAAGTAGAGGGTGCAGAATTTGGTTCTCCTAATGAGACAATAGAGTAGGAGTCTGAGGCAGGTACCATGGGGCCCACAGTGACACACTGCGCAAGAGGAGGTACCAGTGTTGGCGTGGCCAGTCTGGCGCAATCAAAATCGCCCTTGGTTTGTCTTGTTTGAACTTTAGTAGTACTTTGGAGAGCAGAGGCAGAGGGGGAAAAGCATAAACTGATAGGTTTTTCCTGCTGAAGGACAGAGCATCCACTTTCCAAGCTTGTTTGTGGGGAGTCCTTGTGCAGAATTTGTTGAACTGATAGTTTTGGGGGGAGGCAAACAGGTCTATATCTGGGCTCCCCCATTTACTTGTCAACATGTTGAAAATCCTTGGTTCTAGTTTCCACTTGTGTGGGTCCATGAGGTTTCTGCTTAGTTCATCTGCCAGTGTATTTAGTTTTCCTGGCAGGAATTGAGCTTGTAAACGTACTTGATAGCTCAGGGCTGTGTTCCACAATGCCATGGCTAGTCTGCAGAGGGGGTAAGAATGTGTACCCCCCTGCTTGTTTATGTACCACATAACAGTGGTGTTGTCCGTCTTTATCAGTAATTGTCCTGGAAGAATGTGGTCCTTGAAGGCTGTCAGAGCATTCTGCACAGCTAACATTTCTTTTTGATTGATATGCAGGTGCATTTGACTTGGCTTCCATTTGCCCTGAATTCACGTCCCTGCCAGGTGGGCCCCCCATGCATAGTCCAATGCGTCTGTTGTTAAGGTTTGGGTGGCAGGGGTAGTGTGAATGGTAGTCCCCTGTTTTGGTGGCAGGCCTCTGCCCAACAAAGGTATTCTAGGCATAGGCAAGGTATGATAGGAATCATTGCTTCTAGATCCTGTGAATGTTGACACCATAGGCTTTTGAGATACCATTGCAGTTTCCTCATATGCAGCCTTGCATATGGAATTAGAAGAACGCAGGAGGCCATGAACCCCAAGGCTTGCATTATTTGCCTTGCAGATAGCTGGGTTTTTGTGGCCACTTGTTTGAAGTAGGTTGTCAAATGAATCCGTTTCTCTGGCGTGAGGAAAGCCATCTGGGAAGTTGTATTCAAGCTTACTCCCAGGAATATAATTTATTGACAGGGTACCAGGTGTGATTTCTTTTCGTTTATGGTGTACCCCAGACAAGTCAGTACCCTTTGAACAAAGGCCAGATGATTTAAAAGTATGTCCTGGCTTTCTGCCTGAATTAGACAATCATCCAGATATGGGTATATTTGAATATTTCTTTGCCTGCAGAATGCAATGACTGGAGCTAGGCACTTTGTGAATATCCTGGGCACAGTAGATAAGCCAAAGAGCAGTGCAAAAAACTGGTAGTGTATGTAGCCTGCTTTGAAGCATAGGTATCTTCTGCAAGACTCCCTGATAGGGATGTGCAGGTATGCTTCTTTTAAATCTATTGTTGCCAACCATGCATCTTTGCCTAGCATAGGAAGCAGCTGGTGAAGAGTCAGCATCTTGAATTTTGGAATCACCAGAAAGGTATTTAGAGTAGAAAGGTCCAGGATAGGACGCCATGAATTGCCTTTTCTGGGTACCAGGAAAAGTCTCGAATAGAACCCTTGTCCCTTTTCCTCTTCTGTTACCAACTGAATAGCCCCCATGCTTAAGAGAGAGTACTTGCTTTTTATTATTATTTATTTATTTAAATTTGTTGACCGGGAGTGTCCGACTGGACGTAGGTCCATTTTCAGCGGAGGCCCGGGGAGAAAAGCTCCACAGTAAAATAAACAGACAGTAGTTACATTGGATTAAATAGCAATTAACAATTTAACATAGCAATTACTTACAACATATTACAGATGAAGAACATAGTACATCAGTAGACAACTAGAATCTTTATCTGTGAAGTACATAACAGACATTAACAAATGTTACAATGAGAAGTTCCTGCAGTATAATAAGTACTAGGCTATGGCACAAGAGAATAGTGCTTCACCAGCAGAGTTATTGGCTTTAGTGATCTGCAAGTGATTTTTGTTGTTGGATCTTCGTGGTCTGGTGGTGCGATAGGGTTGGAGTAGTTTCAGGAGGGATGGGACATTTAGTGGATGGTTTACTAGTTTGTGGGTGAGTGAGAGTTGATACCACTGAAGGAGGTGAGGGAGTTCAAGCCAGCCCAGTTCAGCAAGTCAGAGACAGTGGTGACCATGGTAGGATGCCCCTGTGGCAAATTTGGCGATTTTGTTGTAGAAGGTCTCTAGCTTGTTTAGATCACATTGCCTTAGGTTGGTATATATTGGAGAGGCATAAAGTAGGGTGGAGATAAGGTGGGAATTTGCTATTGAAATCTTTGCTGCTTTGGTGAGAAATTGCTTATTTCTGTAGAACGCTCCTAGTTTTTTGTGGACTTTTTTTTATGGTCATGGATATGTGAATGTCAAATTTTAGTTTATTGTCTATTTCCACTCCTAGCAATTTGGTGTGTTCAGTTGGGTATATAGTGGTGGTGTCTTTTGCTGTGATGTTAAAGTGAGAGTTGTTTTGAGTATGTTTGGTGGGTTGGAAGATGAGTAGTTTAGTTTTGTTTGGGTTGAGTATTAATTGGGCATCGGATAATGAGAAGTTATGTACCTACCATAACGTTCCATGTTAGTTGTCTTCTCTCGCCTTCTTTCTTGCTTGATGGGTTCGGAGCCGATCCTCGGCTCCGGCTCGGCACTTGCTAAGCTCGAGAGTCACTTTTACCAGCTCGAGGCAGCCCCATATCCCATGATGCAAGGCAGTAAGTACCCAGATCTCGTTTGATAACAAAAGGCAATAGCACCTAGCATAATAACTTCCCAAAGGAAGAAAGAAGGAGAGAAAAAACCTGAAGGATGCTAGAAGGACCAGCTTTGTATGGACTTCAGAAGCATAATTCCTTGTAGAGAAAGGTCTGTCCAGGCCTGGGGGAAGGAGGGAGGGTCGCAAGAAAGAAGGTGAGAGAAGACAACTAACATGGAACGTTATGGTAGGTACATAACTTCTCAATGTTAAGTTGTCAATCTCCTCATTCTTGCTTGATGGGACCGCGTCCCTAGCACCTCTATCCTGGGTGGCTCAATGGAACAGACTCTTGAGAACTGTAGAGCCAAAACTGGCTCTATCCCTGGAGGCCAAATCCAATTTGTAATGGGAAACAAATGTATGAGGAGTGGCCCAAGTGGCTGCTGCACAAATAGTGTCCAAAGGAAGAATAGCTTGAAAAGCTGTGGAAGTGGCTAAGCTTCTGGTTGAATGTGCTTTAGGTTTCGAGCACAGCTGTTTTCCCCTGAGCTGATAAATTTCAGAGATGACAGAAGAAAGCCATCTAGACAAGGTCACTTTTGAGACAGGAAGGCCTTTCTTGTTATCAGCATAGGAAACAAAGAGTTGATCGGATTTCCTGAATTGTTTTGTTCTGTCCAAATAATATCTGAGTTGGCGGTGGACATCAAGATAATGCAATTTTTGTTCCGATCTGTTTGCATAGTTTGGAAAAATACAGGAGATCAATAGCCTGATTCAAATTAGTCTTTGAGGCGACCTTAGGCAAAAGGTGGATTAGTTCTCAATGATACCCTGTCTTTGTGGAAGACCAAATAGGGGGGGCGAACAGATAGAGCATGAAGTTCAGACACCCTCCTAGCAGAAGTAATAGCAACCAGTAATAAAGTTTTCCATGAAAGAAATTTCAGGGAACAAGAAACAGCTGGCTCGAAGGGAGGAAGAATCAAGGATGTCAGCACTAAATTTAGGTCCCATTGAGGAGGAGGACTCCTAACTGGAGGTTTTAGGAGGAAGATTCCTTTCAAGAAGGCTCTACAAAGCCTGTGGGACATAATGTTGTGATCTGCGAACCCGACATGAAAGTTCGAGATAGCGGCCAATTGAACTTTGACTGTGGAAGAAGAGGAGCCCGCGTGAAAAATCTCCGCTAAGAAATCCAAAACTGCTTGTACTGGAGCAGTGAAGGGATCAATATTTTTGGCTTTAGCCCAATAAGAAAAACGTTTCCATTTGCTAGTATAAATCCTCCTAGTGGAGGATTTTAAGGAAACTACTATGATGTCTCTAACAGGGTTAGAGATCACAGGAAGCCTGGCTAAGGAAGGAAGTGGAGCAACCATGCTGTGAGGTTGAGAGAAGGGATAGACCTGTGCAGCTGACCGGATTGGTGAATCAGAAGATCTGGCACTGGGTCCAGATGCCACGGCTGCACCAAAAGGTGACGATGGAGGAACGGAAACCAAATTTGTCGAGGCCAATAAGGAGCAATGAGAATCATTTTGGCTCTCAAAACGGTTGCTTTCTGGATAACTTGAGGGATCAGAGGAAAAGGAGGAAAGGCATAAAGAAGTCCCTGGGGCCAATCCTGGGTCAGAGCGTCTCTGGGGGGATGGCCTGGCAGTGGGAAGAGAGAGAAGAAATCTGGGCATTTGCTGTTTTGGGAGTAGCAAAAAGATCGCAACATGGGCGACCCCATTCCAGAAAAATCTCTTCCACTATAGATTGTTTGAGAGACCACTCGTGAGGCATGAGAATAGCTCTGCTCAATCTGTCCGCTAAAATGTTGGTTTTCCCAGGGATATGCATTGCTACCAGAAACCGATGAGAGGAGATCGCCCATTGCCAAAGTCTGAGCGCTTCTCGACACAAGAGGTAGGACTTGGTTCCGCCCTGTTTGTTGATATACCACACTACAGACATGTTGTCTGTGTGGACTGCAATTGTCCCCAAGGGAAGAAAGTCGTTGAGGGCTTGCAATGTTAAAAGCACTGCTCTCATCTCTAGGACATTTATGTGCAGGTGGTATTCTAAAGGTTGCCACGTCCCATGAACCATCCTGCCCTGATAATGCCCCCCCCACCCGATCAGGGAGGCATCCGTAGTGACAGTGGCTACCGGGGATGGGGGTACAAAGGGTCTGCCTTGGTGAATCTGGGGAGAAGTAATCCACCAAGCAAGATGATTCTTGCATATCGGTGTCACCAGTATCTGGTGACGCATCGGAAGTTGTTGGTAAGACCACTGAGTGAACAACATCCACTGAAGAAGGCGCATATGGAAGAGAGTCAGGGGAAGAAGGGTAATGGCCGCAGCCATGAGGCCCAACACCTTTATAACCATTCTGGCCTGTACCTTCTTGCTGGCTAGAATGATCCTGACGTGACTTTGAATGTCTGAGATTCTTTGATCTGTAAGGGTAGCTGACATCCGAACAGTGTCTAAGTTTGCGCCTATGAAAGTAATAGACTGGCAGGGCAATAAGGAGGATTTTCCTGAGTTGATAGAGATGCCCAATTGAGAGCAAAGATTTATTATATAATCCCTGGCTTGAAAAAGCTGATGCCTGGTGGTGGCTGAAAGGAGCCAGTCGTCGAGATACGGAAACACCTGGAATCCTTGACGTCTCAGGTGAGCCGTTACCACTGCCATACATTTGGTGAATACTCTGGGGGCTGTAGTGAGACCAAAGGGCAGGGCTCTGAACTGGAAATGACTGGACCCCAGCCGAAAGCGGAGAAATCTCCTGGAGCGTCTGTGAATTTTTATGTGATAGTACGCATCCTGAAGATCTATTGAGCACATCCAGTTGTCCTTCTGTAAGAAGGGCAGAATTGACTGAAGAGTGACCATTCGGAATCTTGTCTTCCTCACAGACTTGTTGAGTCTGCTGAGATCCAATATTGGTCTCCAGTCTCCCGTCTTTTGGGGACCAAAAGAACCTTGAGTAGATTCCGGCTCTGAATGATCTGTTGTAACTGGCTGAATGGCTCTTTTTGCAGAAGTTTTAAGACTTCTAACTCTGCAATTTCCCTTAGACCGGGTGGTACATCTGGAAGGGAATTTGAGTGCTAGAAAGGACTTTCCTCGAAAGGAATTTTGTAACCCTCGGATATGATCGACTGTACCCATCTGTCTTGAGTGAGGGAACGCCAGGCTTCTGGGTACAGCGATAGTCTTCCCCCGACTGCCTCCAAGGATGGACAGCCGGGCAACATCTCAGGGATGCTGAAAGGGCTTGTCAGAGAGTGGCTCTCTGCTTCCCTGGTTTTGTGGACCCCCTCTGCCTCTAGAGCGTCTGTTATTGTTACCCCCTCTGCCTCTAGGGGTAAACTGACCACGTGAATCCAGCGTGACTCCTTGGGATTTGCGGAACCACATTTTGCCACCCTTCTGCCCTTTGGGGTAAGGTCTAGAAGGGGTGGAAAAACGGACCCCTACGCAGAAAGAGTCTTGCCGTCCTGCTCACACCTGGTCAACGTTTCCTTCACTTGAGGACCAAACAAAGCTGAGCCATCAAAGGGAGAGTTTGTGAAGGACGCCTTAAAGGGATCTGCAAAATTACAGAGCCGCATCCAGGCTTGGCGTCTAAGAGCCACACCTGTACCTGCGGCCCTACTCGCTCCATCTGCAGCATATGATATCAGTCGCATTGAGGAGTTAGCAATAGAATTAAGGGTTCCTAGCTGAAGCAATTTTTCTTGAGCCCCTGCAGCTGTAGGATCCTGTACTACTTCACCTAGCTCCTTAAGGATATCCCTCTGGAGTCTGGTGAAGTGACATAGGTAGTTCAGCGAATGCATAGCAAAGGTCGCTGAAGAGAACATCCGCTTACCATACCTATCCATGGTCCTAGAGTCCTTATTAGGAGGATGGACAGGTACGGAAGGATCTGCAAGTTCCTTCTTAGTGGCAGCCGCCACCACCATGGCATCAGCAGGGACACCTTCGTGAGGAATTGCTTGTCCGGGGCAGTAATAAATTTAGAAGGCCTCCTAGGAACTGGCTCTACAGAGTCAGGAGCAGCCCAAGCCTTCGAGCAATAACCTGCATAAGGGGTCGAAAGGCGGAGACACCCAGGAGGTGGAGGGCCGAGATCCAAACGCCTCCAGGTATACCGACTCATCCTCAGAGGGATTATTGGTGGGCCAGTTTCCCCTCTGTCTAAGGAGTTCTAGGATGTCTGAAAAGGAGACATCCTCAGAGGGGGATCTTGGGGATCCCTCTGACTCATCTAAGTCAGTATCTGAAGTGACAGACTCGGGGGAGTCTACGTGTTTCCTCTTACAGGTCCTCTTTCGCGGAGGATCCCCTGACTGATCAGGAGAATCCTCGGAAGAGGGGGATATTCCCAGTGGGGAAACCTGAGGCGGAGGATCTCTGGGTCCGGGAGCAAGAGAAGTGGCAGAGATATCGACAGGCACCATAGAGGGAGGAGCAAAGGGAACAGACTGCTGGCTGAGTCCAGTGGCCAGCACACTCTTCATCACCTCGAAGGCTCCCCTCCCAGGGAGGTCCGAGAGAACCCGTTCCAAAGAACCAGGAACTCCAGGGCCCACCGAAAGGGAAGGCTCCGAGGCAGATGTCGGAGCCGAGCTCACCAAGGCCGAGGCTCCAAGGGGAAGAGTGGGGTTGGACAAGGGTCCGATGCCACTCACCCCCTCGGAGGAGACCAGGTAAGCCCGACCACCGAATCCCTCTAAGGAAGGTCTCGAAGAGGAGATAAGAGTAGAGGCTGAAGGAGCAGAAGGAGGGGGTATCTGTCCCTCAGCCCTAGCAGAAACCATTCCCGAAGACTCCAACTCCAAACTCTGGGGTAGAGTCGAAGGAGGAACTGCAATGGGGTGTGGACTAATAGTCGTCTGTTGAGACGGACTACGTAGCATCTGGGCCAGTGCCTGTGATTTCAACAATCTACTGACCACCCTCTCTAAATCATGGTCAGAAAGCCTGGATGACCTGGATGATCGGCTCCGATGGCTCCGTTCCGAGAGGAGAGGAGAAGCCGGAGCCGAGAGTATCGGCTCCAAGGAAGGGGACCTGGACCTCTTCCTCGAAGGAACCATCGGAGCCGAAGAAACTATGGAAACTGTCGGAGCTGACAACTTATCGGCACCGACAGAAAGTTTCGATGCATCGGCTCCGGCCGGAGCCGATACAGACATAAAAGTAAGGGTGTCGGAGCCGGTCGGAGCCGACACCGAAGCCTGAGCCACATGGTGATCGGAACCGATCGGCACCGACACAGAAGTGACCGAACCAGAATCGGCACCGATAGCCATCGGTGCCGAAGGTTTATGCAAACCAGGATCGGCTCCAGCCGGAGCCGATCTCGACTCTGAAAGAGTCGGAGCCGAGGCCGCAGGCTTGGAAGACTTGGAAGCCTTGGTTGGAGACGACTTAGCCGGAGAGCCCTCCGGTTTAAGTAGGCCCCTCAAAATCAGCTTGTTTCTCCTTTCCTGCAGGACTCTCTGGCTGAAAGAATGACAAATCGCACAGGAGTCCTGCAGGTGGAGAGGTCCCAGGCAGTATAGGCAAGAAGTGTGACCGTCTGTCAGAGACATCTTCTGACAGCACGAGTCACACTTCTTAAAGCCTGAGACCCTTTCCTTAGACTTTATGTAAAAAACACACACACACAACACCTGTCCAAGAAATATATCCCAAAAATAAGAAAAAATATTCTCTCACACACACACACACACACACACACCCCCTAACAAGGGGGGGGGGGGTGAGATGGGAGAAGGCCTGACTAAAAACTTTAAAGGAGAGAGGGAATTCTAGTCAGAAAAGGACTAAAACTAATCTAAAACTATTAAAATTAAGTTTAAAATTTAGTTTAAATCGAAAAAGGGGCAAAAGCAGTAGTGTATAAATCACTTACCAGGAGCTGGTAAAAGGAGGACCTCATCAGCGAAGCGGCAAACGAGATCTGGGTACTTACCGCCTTGCATCATGGGATATGGGGCTGCCTCGAGCTGGTAAAAGTGACTCTCGAGCTTAGCAAGTGCCGAGTCGGAGCCGAGGATCGGCTCCGAACCCATCAAGCAAGAATGAAGGCGAGATTGACAACTTAACATCCATGTTTCAACAGAGGAAAAGGCTTCCTGTGTGACTTTTTGCAGTTTTGGTAGGGACTGGGCTGAGCAGATGATGGTAGAGTCATCTGCATATTGTATGAGTGTGCCATGTTTGGTGGCAAAGGCTAGATTATTGGTGTAAACAGAGAAGAGTAGGGGTCCAAGGATGGATCCTTGGGGAACCCCTATGGAGACAGGTAGTTGGGGAGATATGTCATTCTGCCATACAATGGATTGTTGGCGGTCAGACAGGTAACTCTGAAACCAGTTGGTGACTGATTGTGAGAAGGATAGGTTATTGAGGACAGAGATAATTTGTTTGTGTGGGACCATGTCAAATGCTTTAGATAGGTCTAAGAAAGTAGCAGAGGAGAGATAGCCAATGTTTTTATGCTGAGGGATAGTGTTAGTAAAGGACAGTAAGGCAGTGGTGGTGCTATGGTTTGGTCGGAAACCATGCTGAGTACTGGAAAGGAGGTTGTTAGTAAGGAGGTAGTCTGAGACCTGAGAGTGTATGCATCTCTCTAGTATTTTGGTGAGTGGAGAGAGAATAGCTATGGGGCGGTAATTGGTTAGTTTTGCAGAGGGTCCGCCTTTGTGGAGGGGAATTATATGTGATACTTTCCAGTGTGGGAACGTAACTTTCTGACAGAGATCGGTTAAACAAGATGGACACTGGGTAGGCCAGAGCATCAGCTGCGATTTGGACCTCTGCCCACTGATTTGGGGGTAGATCTGGCCACCCGCTTGGTGTTGGTAAGGTGTGGAAGTGCAATCTGTATCCTTGGGACACTATATTTAAAACCCATTTGTCCTGGGTAATGAGTTCCCAGTTTTTTGCCTGCAGACCAATCTTTCCGCCTAAAGGAGCATTCAGTTGGGAAGTGCTTGGAAGTTTTAGAAGCAAGTCATTGAGACTGTTTTCCATAGGGAATTGGTCTTGTGTGTCCCCTGGGACTGAAACCTGGGGTTTCTGCTATGTCTGGGTTTGGCTTGTGAAGACCTTGAAGAGGCTGGAAAGGACCAATTCTTAGAGGGCCAGTACCTACTAAATCTAGGAGGCTGCACTTGTAAGAAATCTTTAACAGTTTGCATAGATTTAGCTTTATCTTCCATCTTTTTAAGAACTTCCTTAGCCTTGTTGCCAAACAGGCGGTCCTGATTTAAGGGAGCTTCCAGCAATTTAGCCTTAACATGATCAGGTAAAGATTGCTCCTTATGCCAAGCATGCCTTCTGAGCACAGAACCAGTAGCAGCAGCCCTGCAAGAGGCCTCCAAAGAATCAAATCCACATTGCAAAGTATGTTTTCTAACCTGTTCAGCAGAATGCATTAAATCCTGTAATTCTTTATTTTCCGCACAGTCAGGAATCAATATCATTTTCTGTTTAAGTAATCTAATAACATGTTGCTGATACTTTAACATATGAAACTGGCAGTTTAAAGTCCTAATGGCCAAGGTTGCGGAATTGTAAACCTTCTTACCCCATCTATCTAGCGCCCTGGAGTCTCTATCAGAAGGGGTAGGATTTTTAGCAGTAGAAGCCTTAATGCCCTTGGGTCCCTGTGAAATAGTCTCTGGATCCGCAATAGGATTTTTAAAAAGGAACTTGTGTGAATCAGGAACCCTGTAATATCCGTCAGGTTTTCTGGGAGCAGGAGGCAAAGAATTAGGGGCCAAACTAGATTCCGAAAAAGCATCATCAACAATGTCTAGTACAGGAGGAATAGTTAAAGGCCTATGCTGAGGCAGGAGTAAGAAATCCCTAAGCCTCTTTTTTTGAATCAGAATAATCCTGGCTTTCCCAGTGGAAATGTTCCCTTAGAGTATGTAAGGTTTCACCAAAAGAAAAATCCTCTGGAGGGGAAGCAGAGGGAATAGATTCCTCTGCATCAGAATCCTCATAAGTAGATAACAGCAAATACAGATAATCAAAAGAATCAGAAAAATCAGAATCCAAATCAGAAGATTCATAAACAACTTCAGTCCTAGGTCTCTTAGAAGGGCGAGGCTGGCTTCCCCTGATTAAAGTTATAAGATCTTCAGCCATTCTTATCATTTGTTTTTTAGGCATAGAGGCCTGAGCATGTGGACTGGGCGTCAATTTTTTAGGCATGGTTCGAGATTTAGGCCTAAAAGAAGAAGGAGGCGTCGGTTTAATATGCAAGTCCATAGGCCTGAATATACCTTCAGAAGACGGTGCCTGCATAGTGGGCTCTGGACTCATCCAAGATAGAGACATCCGCAGGTTCCATAGTTGAGGCATCTCGCGGCATACCGGACTCTGAATGGGTTTCAGTAGAGGCCTGCGAATCAGAAGTAGCGGGTATCAGGGACTGCGAAAGCGCCTCACTGAGTACCGGCGAACTGGCAACTGGCTTAGGAGAAGCATCGTCGGCAGTTTTGGACCTCGGGAGCCTGTCTCTGTCTTTATCCTTGCGTCTTTTCGGAATCCCGGTAGTCGGATGGCTAACCGACGACATTTCTGTATTATTAAACCGAAAACCGAAATGTTTAGAGGCGAAAATATACCGACGACGGAGAGTGCGCTGATGAAATAAAGCACAAAACTGACAGCACGGTAGATCGTGGTCAGGGCCTAGGCAAGGAATACAGTACGAATGAAAATCTTTGAGGTACTTGCTTTCCACAAGTAATACAATTATTAACTTCTACTGACATCGGTAAGGAGCAAGAAAAAGTTTCCCCATCGGGGTACTTAACTTTAGTTGAAGACTTCGGTTCTGAAACTCGAAAAAAAGAAGCTATGTACTCACCATAACATTCCATGTGAGTTGTTTCATCTCGCCTTGATTCATCACTGATGGGTTCGGAGCCGATCCTCAGCTCCAACACAGCCATTTAGCAAAGCTCAAAGATTACCAGTAGCTCAAGATCAGGCCCCTTATCCCAAGATGCACTGCTGGAATTACCTCAGATCTTGTTTGCTGCGAGTACCATACCCTAGAAAGAGGACTAATCTACCCAGACAGGAAAAACATTGAATAACCAGGATGGAATCAGTCTCCAGGTCAACTGTCAGCCAGGTGGGGGAAGGAGGGAGGAACTTGAGAATGAAGGCGAGATGGAACAACTCACATGGAACGTTATGGTGAGTACATAACTTCTTTATGTGAAGTTGTTCAATCACGCCGTTCATTCATCACTGATGGGTAGCGTCCCTAGCACCCTAAATCCTGGGTGGCTCACGGGAGTACATTATTCAGGACCATAGAACCAAAGGAAGCCCTGTCCCTGGAGGCCTTGTCCACTTTGTAATGAGTGATAAAAGTGTGAGGCTTAGACCAAGTGGCTGCGGCACAGATATTATCAAGGGGTAACTTGGCTTGAAAGGCCAAAGAAGTAGAGACTGCTGTGGATGAATGCTCCTTCACTTTATGCAACAAAGACCTATTAGCAGATGAGTAAGTGTAGGTGATACAATCTGAAAGCCACTTAGAAAGGGTTGTTTTAGCCACTGGTCTACCTTTTCTGGCTTCAGAGAATGAAACAAAAAGCTGGTCTGACTTTCTGAAGTCTTTTGTTCTGTCCAGATAATATCTACTCTGTCTGTGAACATCAAGTTTGTGCAGCATGTATTCTAATTTGTTGGTATGGTTGGGGAAAAACGGGCAACTCAATAACTTGATTGATGTTTGTCTTAGAACATACTTTAGGCAAAAAAGAAGGATTAGTCCTAAGGAATACTCTGTCAGGGTGAAAAATCATATAGGGGGGCTTGATAGATAATGCCTGAAGCTCTGACACCTTGCGGGCAGATGTAATGGCCACTAGAAAAATAGTTTTCTAAGACAGAAACTTGAGCTCACTAGATGATGCTGGTTCAAAGGGAGGAAGAATAATATGGGAATTGGAGCAGCCAAGCGGTTAGCTTCAGTGACTGCAAGGAAGGATGGAGGTCCCCTGATGGGTGTGTCAGAAGGTCTGGAACTGGGTCCAGGATCCATGGATCCTCCAAGAGATGATGGTAAAGAAATAGAAACCAAATCTGCCAAGACCAATGAGGGGCTATAAGAATGACAGTCCTTCCCAGTGACTTTGCTTTCTGTAAAACTCTGGGTATCAGCGGAACTGGGGGAAATGCATAGAGGAGACCCGGGGGGCCAATCGTGTATGAGTGCATCCCTCGTGGGGTTCTCCCGGAGGGGGTATCAGGGCAAAGTAGCTTCTGCATTTGGTGTTGATGTGGCTGGCAAAAAGATCGCAGCAAGGCTGGCCCCATTTGCAGAAAATCCTGTCCACAATCTCCTGTCTGAGGGACCACTTGTGTGGCAACAAAATTGCCTTGCTCAGCTTGTCCGCTATCACAGTGGATCTCCCCGGGATGTGCATTGCCAACAGAAAGTGCTGGGATGACACAGCCCACTGCCAAACTCTGAGGGCCTCTCAGCAAAGGGGGTAAGATTTGGTCCCACCCTGTTTGTTCAAACACCAGACTACTGAAATGTTGTCTGTCTGTATGGCAATTGCCCCTAGAGGAAGAGAGTCCTGAAAGTACTGCAACGCCAGAAGTACCACTCTCATCTCTAGAACATTGATAGGCAAATGTGACTCTTGATCCGTCCATGTGCCTTGGGCAGTCTTTCCCTGAAAATGCCCCCCCACCCTATCAGGGAAGCGTCCGTGGTCACAGTGGCTACTAGAGGGGGGAGTACAAAGGGGCATCCAATTGTGACATGTAGAGACGTCAACCACCACTGAAGATCCCTCTTGCAAGAGTTTGTAATCAGAACCATATGGTTCACTGGCAAGGCCACTGAGTGAAAAGGAGCCATTGAAGAATCCGCATATGCATCCTCGCCAATGGAATGGCTAATATTGCTGCCGCCATCAAACCTAGTACTTTCAAGACCTCTGCGGCTGGAGCTCTGTTCTTTGACACCAATGAAGTGATGTGTTGGGGAAGAATTGATACCCTTGTGAGGGGAAGATGTAGAATGGTGGTTGAAGTGTCTAACTCTGCCCCTATAAAGACGATATGCTGCGATGGCGACAAGGTAGACTTTTCAAAGTTAACCATAATGCCTAAGTGGTTGCAGAGTGTCAGAGTGGATTCTGTTGCCTGAAACAGTTGATGCCTGGTGGTGGAGGTAAGGAGCCAATTGTCTAGGTATGGAAACACCTAGAATCCTAGATGCCTCAGGTGAGCCGTGACCACTGCCATACATTTGGTAAACACTCTGGGGGCTGTAGTGAGACCAAAGGGCAGGGCTCAAAACTAGTAGTGACTGGCTCCCAGCTGGAAACAGAAATGATCTCTGGATGGTCTGGCCATCTTTATATGGTAGGAAGCATCCTTGAGATCGATCGAGCACATCCAATTGTCCTTCCCTAAAAAGGGAAGTATGGACTGAAGCATGACCATCTGAAACTTCTCTTTTTTTTTACAAATTGGTTCAGTCTGCTGAGGTCCAAAATGGGTCTCCAGTCCCCTGTTTTCTTTGGAACCAAAAAGAATATTGAGTAAGTTCCAAATCCTGTTTGGTCTGCTGGGACTGGCTGGATGACTTTTTTCTAGCAACTTGAGGACCTCTGTGATTGCTTGTTCCCTGTAACTGGGTGGAACGTCCGGGGATTCTCTTGATGGGAATGGGTGGAGTGGAGAATGGTATGAAATACCCTCTGGAAATGATGCTTTGTACCCATCTGTCATTTGTAATACCTAGCCAGGCTTCTGGGTACAAAGATAAGTGACTCCCAACCACCTCCAAAGCAGGACAGTCGGGCCTCCTCTCAGGAGCGCTGGTAGGGTTGACCAGAGAAAAGATCTCTGTCACCCTGGTGTTGCGGACCCCATCTGCCACAAGGGCGGCATCTTCCATTATTACCTCCTCCTCTGCCCCTGGAGGAGGGTTCTCCACGTGTGTCCTGAAAGGCTCCTTGGGCTTTACGGAACCACATCTTTCCTCCCCTTTGGCCTTTGGGGTAAGGCCGAGCAGGGGTAGAAAAACAGACTCCGATGGCAGACACAGTTTTTCCCTCCTGTTCACAACTGGTCAATGTTTCCTTTACCTTAGGCCCAAACAAGGATGAGCCATCAATCGAGGTATTTACAAATGAAGACTTGAAGGGCTCCGCGAAGGAACAGAAGTGCATCCAGGCATTCCTACAAAGAGCAATCCCTGATCCTGCAGCCCTACTCGAACCATCTTCTGCATATGATATGAGATGCATGGATGAGTTCATGATGGAATTAAGGGTAGAAAGCTGGGCAGAAACTTTGTCAGAAAAACCTGCAGCTACAGCACCCTGAACAGTATCTCCCAACTCCTTAAGGAGATCTCTTTGCAGTCTGGTGAAATGGTTCAGATAGTTCAGTGATCGAAGAGTGAAAGTCGCTGAACTGAACATGCGTTTCCCATATCTATCCATGATCCTAGAATCTCTGTTAGGAGGACGGATAGATGCAGAAGTTTCAGACAATTCCTTCTTGGTGGCTGCTGCCACCACCATGGCATCAACAGGGACTCCCTTAGACAAGAAGGTTTTATCTGCTGGGGCAGAGATAAACTTATTTGGCCTCCGAGGGACAGGCTCCATGGACTCCGGAGAATCCCATGCCCTACAAGAGACCAGTTGCATAAGCTCATCGTAGGGTGGAGGTGGAAGGTTGAGACCCAAAAGCCTTCAGGGAGAACCAATTCATTCTCAGTAGGGTTTTTGGACTGCCAATCACCCCTCTGCCTAAGGATCTCAAGGATCTCCACAAAGGAGATATCCTCAGAGGGGGATAGAGGGGAACTTTCTGACTCATCCAAGTCAGTGTCAGATATCAATGACTCCTGTGGGGAGTCCAAGTGCCTCCTCTTGCACACTCTCTTTCTGGGAACTTCCTCAGTGGGAACCTCTGGGGAAGTCTCAGAAGAGCAGGGGGCACCCAGTGGGGCTACCTGAGGCTCTGGGTCTCTATGCTTGGGGTGGCCGATGGAAGCAGAAGCAGACACATGCACTTTAGGGGAAGAAGAGGCCAGACCTGGCAATGAGGAACTCTTAGGAGACAATACTCGCCTCATGGCTTCAAAGGCATCACAGCTCCGATGAGAAGGAGTCGATGGACCTGAAGGAACCGTGATCCCCTCCAGCACTGATGCCGTGGACTCTGAGCCCAATGTAGGAGCCGAGCTCACCCATGCTGAGGCCCCGAGAGGAAGATTCGGCACCGACAGGTCAGTGCGACTATCCTCCCCGGACCCGACCGGAGAGTGTCAGCTCCTAGAGTCCCCAGTCAGCGCTGAGGACGTCTGAGTAGATGGAGCCGACGACACTGGAGCAGGTGTCGGCTCCAAGGGTTCTACAACCATCAGGTCGGTCTCTTCCAGCTCCGAAAAACCGATATGACCCGGAGGAGGAGGAGGAGCAGGCAGTTCCTGGGTAGTGGTCTTCAGTTCCGATGCCTGGATCGGAACCGATAGCAATTTAGCTAGGCCTGGTGCCTTTAAGAGCTTCTGTACCAGTCGGTCCATGTCCGAATCCGAAAAACTAACAGAGGACCTGGAGGAATGCACCGATGGTGCCGACTGGAGTAATGGAGAAGGAGATTTGGAGACCGGTTCCAAGGCAGTGTCCTGGGTCCGAAAGGAAAAGAATGTCAGCTCAGAAGGCTGTGGAACTGAAGTCACAGCAAGTTCCTCTTTCTTAGACTTTTTTGACTTGGAGTCTGAAGAGGATTTGGAGGACTTTGATGACTTGCTGGCTCCATCCTGGTCAGTCAAAGCTTTCACAAAGGCATGCTTAAGAAAACCCAGATCCATGAGCTTTCTCTTCCTCTCAGCAAGCACCCTAGTAGAAAAGGAGTGGCAGATACTGCAGGACTCCTGAAGGTGCACCTCACCCAGACAATAAACACATTGAATGTGTCCGCCTGTGACAGACATCTTCTTTCCGTAGTCTGGACATTTTTTGAAACCAGACTTTGGATGTTTGTCGTTATCTTCCTACATAATAATAAACAATTTCAAAATCTATCACCCTTTTAAACAAGTATAACAACTAAACAGCTATTATAGAAAGGCACACACAATATTAAACAATGCCCAAAAGGTCACACTGCATGTATAAATATATATATATATATATATATATATATATATATATATATATATATATATATATATATATATATATACGTGTGTGTATATCTATATATATATATATAGAACAACACAAGAAACTAACTGTAAATTTAGTTAATAATACTTAACTACAAAACCACGCTAAAGCTACACTACGAAAGACCAAAGCCAACACTAGCAAAGAACGGCCACGAAAAATAATGAGGCCCAAAAAGATAGTAATATATGGATAAGGGAAACACTAAGCAACAGTCTAAATATGAAAACACAAGAAATTTTTAAGAAAAAAAACTTGCTAATTCATTGAATAAGTCTTGAGCAGAGCTGGAAACCAAGAGATCAGTGCCATGGCAGACTAGATCTGAGGTAATTCCAGCAGTGCATCTTGGGATAGGGAGCTTGGTCTCGAGCTACTGGTAATCTTTGAGCTTTTGAGCTTTGCTAAATGGCCGTGTTGGAGCCGAGGATCGGCTCCGAACCCATCAGTGATGAATGAACACCGAGATTGAACAAATTCACATCGAAAATTTCAGGAGTCGGCCGACCGGCACTTGCGAACTGCTTCTGCTTCGGGCACCGCATGGCAAGAGAGACTGATGTAATGGCATCAGCTGCATGTTTTATACCCCTGACAACCTGATGTCATGGAAGAAGGGACAGCAACTGATGCAGGACCCAAGACTTTGTTAATCAGGCTGACTGAGGGCTACCGCAAGCAGATAACCCAAAAGTGATGACTGCAACAGTGAAACACGAAGAACATCTATGGAACGCATCATCATGGACCTAATAAACAAGGATATAGGGAATCTCCAAACTCTGAATCCTACACAGTTTGGTTTTGTAAAGGGTAGATCTTGCCTGCTCAACTTGGTCGACTTCTTTAAGTCAGTCACCAGAGCTGTGGATGAAGGCAAGGTGGTTTATACAGCCAAGGCCTTTGATACCATTCCCCACTCATGAATCATAGAAAAACTCACTAAGCTAGGCATCAACTCCTATATCACTAGGTGGGTTGCAAACTGGCTCACAGATAGAATCCACAGTGTGAAAGCAGCTGACTCCAAGTCAGACTGCAGACCAGTCACAAGTGGAGTCCCACAGGGTTCGGTCATGGGTCCTCTCCTGTTTGGTATCTATTTGTCTGAAGTCCAGGCCAACACGAAGGGACTCTGACTGACAAAGCTCACAGATGATTGCAAGTTGGATGCTATTATTAACTCCTCAAGTGATGCTGACACCCTACAGAAAAGGCCTCACTGAGACCAACGACTGGTGTCAGAACCATGGCCTTAAGCTCAATGCCAAAAACTGTGTCATCATCCCCCTTGAGAAAAACCCAGATCCCTTGAATTACCACATTGATGGTAGTCCACTGAACACAGAAGGCATTATAAGAGATCTGGGAAAACAGGTTGACAGCAAACTCTCTTCTGACCACCACATTGCCACTGTGGTCAGAACGTCCTTCTATGTGGCACATCTCATTACTAAGGGTTTGCATCCAAGAAGAAAGAGGTCATTGTCTCCCTCTGCTCTTCCCTCATTAGACCAATCGTTGAGTATAATGCCCCATTTGGCATGTACCTCACTAGACACCTGCAGCAACTGGAGAGACCACAAAAGTACCTCATAAAGAGGATCCTAGGCCTTAAACACTTGTCCTATATGGACAGACTCAAAAAACTCCAACTGTTCTCTGTCTCATATCATCTACTTAGGGGAGATCTCTGCTTGACTTACAAAGCCATGTCTGACCCAGCTCTGTTAGAAATGCTACAGCTAAATAAATCCCAATCCCGCCGCACCACACACTCCAGAGACCTTGACCTCATTACTACAATCAACAGAACATGCTGGAGGAACATGTTCATAACCTACAGACTGCCCATGCTCTGGAATAGACTTCCCATACATGTCAAGCAGAGCACCTCACTGGCCCTCTTCAAGAGAAATCTTGATGAGTGGATGGGAAATAGAAAATTCACCCCAGGGATCACTCCAGTGGTTCTACTAGATAGAGCACTGAGAACTAAGGTCGGGTGGCACGATGCTAAGGTAATCCTATGGGCTAAGCTTGTAAAGGCTCCAGGGCCATTAGCCTACTACACACCTATGAACCTAAATGTATTTGTAAAAAGAAGTTATGCCTTGCCATAACATTCCATCTGAGTTGCTGATCTTCTTCCAATCATCACTGATGGGTTCGGTTCCGGAATCAAGTCGGCCTTATACCAAGCTTGCATGCACCAAAAACTCTCGAGCTAAGCTGCTACCCACAATGCCCTTTACTCAGATACCTCAGATCGAGTTTGCATGCAACATATAGAAGAAGAAATAAGTCAGAGGCCATCTCTGCACAGAAACCCTAAGACACCACAGAGACCCAGAAGATCCGCCAGGAACCTTTGGAAGGTGTCAGTGGGAGGGTGTGATGACTGGAAGAAGATCAACAACTCAGATGGAATGTTATGGTAAGACATAACTTCGTTATCTGAAGTTGTTAATCTTCTTCCTATTCATCACTGATGGGACCGAGCCCCCAGCTACTTGGAGAACCTGGGTGGCCCTTATGGAAGAACATTCCTGAGAACCATTGAACCAAAGGCTGCTCTTCCCCTGGAGATCAGATCCAATTTGTAATGCTTGATAAAGGTGTGGGGCTTAGCCCAAATGGCAGCTGCACAAATGTCATCCATGGAGGCCCTAGAGTGGAAGGTAATAGATGCTGCAATAGCTCTAGTTGAGTGAGCTTTGATTTGGCTAGGCTTAGATCCCTCCATAAGTGAATATGTGAAGGCAATGCAATCCCTGAGCCATTTAGACAAAGCAACTTTCAATACTGCACCTCCCATTCTAGGACCCGCAAAGGAAATGAAAAGCTGGTATGACTTGTGAAAGGATTTAGTTCTGTCCAGAGAGAAACGTAATTGTCTATGAACATCCAAGGAATGTAGGCAGTATTCTCCCTTGTTAGAGTAATTTGGGAAGAACACAGGGAGTTCAATGGACTGGTTAATCAAAAAGTCAGAAACCACTTTGGGGAGAAAGGATGGGTTAGTACGAAGTGATATTCTGTCCTTATGAAAGATCAGATAAGGGCTCTTGATACATAATGCTTGTAATTCAGAAATTCATCTGGCTGAGGTTAGAGCCACCAGAAATAAGGATTTCCATGACAGGAATTTTAGATCACATGTCGCAGCCAGTTCAAAAGGGGCAGAGAAAGAGACTGCAGAACCCAGGACAGATTCCATGCCTCCACCGGTTGCCTGATGGGAAGCCTGCTGTGGAAAATACCCTTGAGGAAAGTCTTGCAAAGGTTAGAGGAAATAAGTGGGACTACATCTGAACAGTTATGGAAGTTGGAAACAACTGCTAGATGGACTCGAATGGTTGAAGCTGATGCCCCATTGTCGAACAGTTCAGCCAGGTAATGAAGAATAGAGGCTATGGGGGCTGAGAATGGGTCTAGCTTCTGATTATATGACCAAATAGAGAATCTTTTCCATTTGTCCCTGTAAAGTTTCCTGGTGGATGGTTTATGAGAGGCCAAGATAATATCATGTACGGGTGAAGAGAGGGTTTCCTGCCTGGCAACTAATGGAAGTGGAGAAACCAAGCTGTCAGCTTGAGAGTGGACAGATTTGGTGGATTCAGCCCTTGTGGATGAGATATGAGGTCCTGACGAGTGTCTAGGATCCAAGGAGGTTGTAACAGATGAGGTCGGAGGAAGGGAAACCATACATGACGAGGCCAGAATGGGGCAATGAGGATCACTTTGCTTCTCAACCAATTAGCTTTTCTTAGAACAAGGGGGATCAGAGGAATCGGTGGATAAGCATAAAAAAGACCCGTGGGCCAATCGTGAATCAAAGCATCTCTCGGTGACTCCCCGAGAGGGGGAAAGAAGGCAAAGTAGCTGCTGCATTTTGTGTTTGAGGGGGAGGCGAAAAGGTCACAGCATGGCTGGCCTCAATGGCTGAAAATTTCTGCCGCCACACTCAGGTTGAGAGACCACTCGTGAGGATGGAGAATGCATCTGCTTAGCTTGTCCGCAATCATGTTTGAGCTCCCCGGGATATGTGTTGCGATCAGAAAGTGGTTGGAAGCTATTGCACACTGCCAGATTCTCATGGCTTCACGACAAAGGGGGTAGGATTTGGTCCCTCCCTGTTTGTTTATGGACCAGACCATGGACATGTTGTCTGACAGGGCAGCAATCGTTCCGGATGGAAAGCTTGCAAAGCCAATAGCACCGCTCTTAACTCCAAGACATTGATATGCAAGTTGACCTCTACATTGGACCACGTGCCTTGGACTGACTTTCCCTGGAAGTGGCCCCCCCACCCCATCAGGGAGGCATCTGTGTTCACCATAGCGTTGGGCTGGGGAGCCTGGAGGTGGCAACACCAAAGATTTTTGTCTGTACTCACCCACCAGAGGAGATCTTGTTTGCAAGTGTTGGTGATGAGAATCTGTTGGCTCAGGGGGGTGAAGACTGGGTATCCACTGGGCCTGAAGGAGCCATTGTAATAATCTCATGTGTAGTCTGGCTAAGGGAACAATAGGGATGGCTACAGCCATAGACTCCAGGGCTTGGAGAACTTCCCTTTCAGACATCTTTCTTCGACAGAGTATCACTTGAACCTGTGCCCTTAATCTCTGAAGCCTGTGAAGAGGAAGCAAGATCAGGCTTGACTGGGTGTTTAATATTGCCCCTATGAATTCCAATTGTTGTGAGGGTTGAAGGTTGGATTTCTCCCAACGTATGGTGATGCCCAATGACTCCGCTAGAACCAGAGTGTAGCGGAGGGCCCTGACCAGTAGACGCTTGGTGGGGGTGGTGAGGAGCCAATCGTCTAGGTATGGAAACACCTGGAATCCCTGAAGTCTCAGGTGAGCTGTTACCACTGCAAGGCATTTTGTGAACACTCTGGGGGCCGTTGAGAGACCGAAAGGCAGGGCTCTGTATTGGTGGTGATTGGCTCCCAACCAGAAGCGAAGGAGGCTCCTGGAGTGCTTGTCCATCTTGATACGGTAATATGCATCCCGGAGATCTAATGAGCACATCTACACACCCTCCCGCAGAAAGGGAAGGATGGATTGAATCATGACCATGTGGAACTTGTTCTGAACTACCGATTTGTTTAGTTGGCTGAGATCCAGAATGGGCATCCAGTCCCCTGTCTTCTTTGGCACCAAAAAGAATCTTGAGTAGAACCCTGATCCGCACTGATGTGGGGGGACTTGTTGGATGGCTAGTTTTTGATAAAGCTTTCGTATTTCGGAAGTCGTCTCCTCCCTTTGACTGGGTGGAACATCGGGAAGGGATTTCAGAGGTTTTGGATAAGATATTAGGGGAATATGGTAGCCTCTGGTAATAATTCTCTGCACCCACTGATTGTTTGTAATATACAGCCAGGCAACTTGGTGCAGAGAAAAACACGCCCCGACTGCTTCCAAAGGAAAGCAATCGGGCCGCGTTTCAGGAGTGCTGATATGGTCTACCCAAGAAGGAATCTCTGGAGCCCTGGTTCCGGGAAAATGTTACTTGCAAACAAAGGGGACAGCCGTGGGGGCTTCTTTCGCACCCATATATGCGGATTTGTTCATTGCATATTTTGAAGAACAGGTCATTTTGACAGGTCTCACAATATTTATATTGATGAGATGGACATCTGGCGTAGGTACTTAGATGATTGCTGGTTGGTATGGAGGTCCGATAGTGAATATCTCTCAGAATTTATCACTTATTTGAATGATAATAAATGGGGAATCGAATTTTCTGTCAGCTGTGATAAAAATAAAATAGTTTATTTAGATGTTTTGGTTTGTCGTACATCTGATCATACACTGTCTACAGAAATTCACCGTAAATTCCCCGAAAATAATTCACTACTCCATGCCTCCAGCTTCCATCCCCCATACATTTGCAAAAACATTCCCAAATCTCAGTTCATGCATATTAAACGCATTTGTTCTGATCAAGACACATACACACGTTTCAGGGATGATCTTGTACACAGATTTCATGACCGTGGATACAAAATGGGTCATCTTGTACACACCAAACATACTGTTGATAGTATGAAACGTGAAGATTTACTACATTATAAGACCAGCAATAAATCCAACTCCGAACCTCCCAGATTCATCACCACTTATGGACGTAACACCAATACATTGATCAATATGGTCCAACATAATTGGAATATATTAATATGTGAACTCAAACTTCAGGAAATCCTTGGTGATAGATGTTCATTTTCTTTTAGCAAAGGCAAACATTTATCTGCTTTCTTTAATCATTTTAAACACTGTGATGCCAAAACCACTCACACTATACAAACTACATTATCAGGTGAACCTTTATTTGGATGCTTTCCTTGCGGACATTGCACATATTGTACCAAGTTACTTAAAACTAAAAGTTTTACCAGCCAAAATACCCCAGAGGTGTATAATATAAAATTCTTTGCCAATTGCTCCTCCGACTGGGTAATTTACTTGGCCAAGTGCAACTGTTCTGCATTTTATGTTGGTCAAACTTCAAGACCATTGAAACTACGTATATCTGAGCATCTCAGCGACATTAGTAATAAGAGGGAAACAAATGCCTTATATAAACATTCTTTAAATCATCATAATGCAGGTTTCAGTTTTATCATTATTGATAAAATTTTGAGATCTAGGAACAATAAATTAGGTTGGCATGATTTATTGAATTCAACGGAGAAAAAATGGATTATTAAACTTGGTGGGCTCTTTAAGCCTGGTCTCAATGAACATTTGTAATGAATCACATGATTCAAGGAATTTCTTATAAATAGGTTCTTTTTTTGTATTTTATTCAAACACTGAAGAAGGCTCTGTAAAGTAATTGCCGAAACCGGTCTGTCTAATAGAACCTAATACTTTTATTAAAGTATTTTTCATTATTTCAACGTGCCTTGTTTGCTGGTCCATTTTTGTCTTGTGTACTTTCCCTTTAGGACCCTGCAATTGCCGTACTCACAGAGGCTGCTTCATTTTGGGTTCCAATGGAACCAACACCCAAAGGGGCCTCGGGGCCTCAGACAATGTTGTTGTTGGCACCGAGGAAAGGGTTCCTCTAGAAAACATTGGATATATGAGCCTTGGAACCGAAGGATCCAAGGGAGGAGAGTATGTAGGGGTCGCCAGAGTAACAGAACCAAAGCCTGGAGTGGGATAG
Source organism: Protopterus annectens (assembly GCF_019279795.1). Lineage (NCBI taxonomy): Eukaryota > Metazoa > Chordata > Ceratodontiformes > Protopteridae > Protopterus > Protopterus annectens. The sequence continues at coordinate 658,559,301 of NC_056746.1, forward strand.
TGTCTAGGCAAATCTGAAATTCCCCTGGCAGTCAGCAGCTGGTCAAAAAGGCGCACCACATCCAATTCTGCAAGGCTCCTGGTGGATTTTACCAATGCCCCTGAGGGGGAATCAGGCCGGTCCAAATAGGGGCTGTAGGCTTGTCCAGCAAACAGGTCCACAGATGACGAGCATCAGGTCCCGACAAGTCCAACTTAGAAACCGGCAACAACGGTATGGTTGGAGCCGAGAACGGGCTCGGAGCCAAAGTCACAACAGGGGTGGATGTCAAAAACAGCTCCAAAAGTTGTTGTCAGAACAGACATCGGAGTGGAGGTGGGCAACGTCAGTGCCGACACAGATACAGACAAACTGATCGGAACTGAGGTAGTAGATGGCGCCATAGTCATTGGTGCCAGGGTAGGCGCTGATGAGGGAACCTCAGTAAGCTTCACTGGAGCCGAACTCGGAACCAATGTAGTCGGAACTGAGGAGGCAGTACGGGGCTCGGAGGAAGACATTTGGGCCTTGTGCTTATGGCTTTTACGTCTGTCACCAGCCAGTGAAGAGGGATCTGAGCGAAGACGTTTCTTGTCCACAGAAGGAGGGGATGAGACCTCTGTCGCAGAAACAGCCTCCGAAAAAGGCGATGCAAGCAGGCCCTTCAGAATCAATTTATTCTGACGTTCATTCAGCATCCGCTGACTGAAGCTAGCACAAATATCACACGGGGGTTTCGCCGACAAATGCAGAACCCCCAAACAGTACACACACTGCTCATGAAGGTCGTTATTCGGAAGTTTACCACTGCAAGAAGAGCAGTGTTTAAACCCTGTAGTTCCCTTCTTCTCAGACATAACAGTACACACTCTCACACAAAAGGAGAAGAGTGAGGAAAGTGGAGGAAATGAAAATAAAGAGAGAGGAAATACCATCAATGGTAATAAGATACCACAAGGGTAAAAAGTTCAAAATAACAACAATGGTACAAAAGGGATACCTGTGGGTAGAGCTGAGTATATAAAGATATCAAAGAACAAGCAATAAACAAGAAAAAACTTTTACAAAAATTGTAAACATATAAGATAAATCACTTAGCTAGAGAGCTCGGTGAAACGCTGCTATATGGCTGCATGGCAAACGAGATCTGAGGTATATGAGTAAAGGGTATTGTGGGTAGCAGCTTAGCTCAAGAGTTTTTGGTGCATGCAAGCTTGGTATAAGGCCGACTCGGTTCCGAGGGATCAGAACCAAACCCATCAGTGATGAATAGGAAGTAGATTAACAACTTCAGATCATACCTTACAAAGTCCACAGCTATTACTTTGCATTCACTGCCAATACAATCAAAAGATGGTATGGTATTGCATGCATTAGCTGTGCAACAGCTGTCAAGAAACTTTTTTAAAAATCAGAAAATATACCTTGGTCTTCCCCATAAAATTTGTTTGAAAGTTTAACACTTATGGAGATCCCCACAATCTTCAACCATAGGTGTATCTAGGCCAAGGGCAGTGCCAGGGAAAGGTCTAAATGGCCATCAGAAGACAGTCATCCAGGCAAGGGAGAATATAAAGGTCTTCCTTCTGCAAAGCCTCTGACAAGGTGGCTAGCTCTCTGATAAACATTATGGGCTTAGAAGAGTGGTCAGTTACCAGCACATTGTACTGACAGTGATATTCACCCAGAACTGACAAATAACCTCCTTAGCAAACACTGCCCTATGAAGTGCCAACAGCAACCATCATATCTAGCAATGCCAGTGAGAGTCCTTTGTCAGTAGGGTCATAACCACCTGAAGAGCAACCATCTGGAATGTGATACAGTGCAATACCTTCCTGATGCCACTGAGGACCAAAATGGAAAGAATTTGCCCATATCCTTTGAAATAAAAGATATTACTTTTTTTTTGTCTTTCTCTAAAGGAGAAAAAGGCTCTATCTTCCCCTGCATAGCACAGCTTGGGTACATCCTAACAGCTAATGGGATTTACTAAAAAATTAGATGTATTTTTCACAGGAAAAAACATTACCTAGGAACAGGCATCCCAGGCTGGCTAGGCAGAGAGGTATTTCTTCACTCTTCTTCCAGAACTGACAAGAGTGGTTCCCCTCGCCCAAAGAACATTCCAACAGCCAAACAATATGTTTTCTAACCCCTGGTGATGTTGGGGACTACACCAGTGGAAGCAAAAGAAAAAATGAATAGTCTGAGGAAACAGTAATGACTGTAGCAGCTACCCAACTGCAGGTAAGGCAGTTTAGTAGGTGAAAGGGCAATGGCTTGGAAATGTTCTTTTTTTGTGTCTGGGAAAAAGATGAACCAAGGAACCAGACATTTTTTCCATGGTAAAGATGAAAAAGACACCTTATTCTCTGGGTAGCCTGACAGCAATAATCAGTGAAACAGGTAAGTCTAAGTTTTTTTTTTTTTTTTTTTTTTGAACAGCACTTAAAAATTTGCCACAGCCTCCAAAAGTAATTTAAGATAATATTCAGATATGAAAAAGTAGTTTTTACAAGTTTTATCACTTTTTTTTTCTTAAAAATAATTTAATAATTATAAAGAGAATGCCATTAAAATAAGAAGTTATGTACTCACCATAATGTTCCATGTTTGTAGTCCATCTCGCCTATATTCTTGCTGGTTGGGTTCAGAACTGAGCTACTGTTCCGACTCGGCCGAATACAAAATCCACTGGTTCGAGGCTAACCCCTATCCCATGATGCACTGAGTAAATTACCCAGATCTTGTTTGCAAGCAAAAACAAACAGTATGTGTTAGAGTGTGCTCAACAATATACTAAGGTTGAAAGTAATTTTGCTGCAATTATGCAACATAAATAATGTATAAGATAAAGCTTGCTTAAATGTAGAAATAGAGTTTAGTAATATGTAATCAGCATCCATACTAAATTACCATGGCTTGGAAAAGGAATCTGCTGAATGGACATTTTTCCCCTTACAGACTCAAAGCAGGGTGTAAAAAATCTGCTTTTAAAGAATGGACATTTTTCCCTTACAGACTCGAGCAAGATGTATACAAGAACAAAAATGCAAACTCTGCTTTTAAAGAACAATGGCATGTTATTCTGCATGGAAAAACAGGATAACAGATGTTTTTTATACAAAGATCCAAATAAAATACAGGATGTTCACACTGTCAGAAAAGCTGATCTCTGACAATGTGTTTTCTCAAAAATATGTTTTTCTTCATAAAACAGGATATGCTTATCAGCATTGACATAAGAACACATGTTTCTATACACAGATTCAAATAGAATACAGGACAATGTGTTTCCTCAAAAATATGTTTTTCTTCATAAAAAACAGGATATGCTTATCAGCATTGACATAAGAACACATGTTTCTATACACAGATTCAAATAGAATACAGGACAATGTGTTTCCTCAAAATATGTTTTTCTACATGGACATCAGGACACTGTTACAGGATATTCACACTGTCAGAAAAGCTGGTCTCTTACAAGACATTGTTAAACAAGGAAGTTTAGTATTGTTTCTACAGGATAAGCAATTCTCCAAAATATGTTTAAAAAGAGTATATAAAGAGCTGTATAAATCCAGTTGTTTAGGGATATGGTAGGAACACATTTGGTGTTCTGAGGTAAATGTTATATCTCTCATATCATCTGTACTATATGAGAAGTAAAGTTGGAACAGTACTTTTAAGCTGCAACGTGGTTTCGTTTGATTTATTATAAAAAGTTATTTGTTACTGCTCTTTAAAGTTGATGCTGCAAAATATATTCTCTCATCAGTGTATATTCTGCAAGTTTCTGTATGCAACAGACTGTGAATGCAAATATAATCAGACTTTGAATTTTAGCAGAATCTAGCCAGCAAGACTGAGTGTCATAAGAGCATTGCAAATCCATCACACCAAGCAGTAAGCAGCTCCATGTAATTTTTCAATGGCAAGCTAGCCTGCATTTGAACCTACAATCTGCATTCAACCACAGGAGGAGTGATGGTAAGCCCTGCAGAGGGTCACTTCAGTTAAATTGCAGTAACTAACATTTGTACGTATGTGTCAATTCTGAACAGAAGTATTCCAGTTTATGCAGCTTGCAGTAGTACAGTTTTTAGACGTCTACATCCGGAGTGAGACTGAAGTTCCAGTTGCAGTGCCATAATTTCGTTAAGAAAAGGGAATATCCACTAGCACAGCAGTCCGCTGCCTGTTGTGCTTTCCCAGCTTCTCAAGTGACTTTGAAAAATTTCCAGCCATCTGCAACAACAGCCTGATCACCTGTTTTCTTGCTTACTGGTAAGACTTTTTTCCTACGTCACATTTTTTTTAGTATGGATGCTATCAGGCAGAATTCTAGCAAATGTAAGCCAAGTTTTACTCTTAATGTAGCAGAACAACCAGATAAAATATGGAGTAAATTGCAATGTTGGTATACACAACACATTAGTAAGTGTAAAACCTTGTTAGGGCAAGTTGACATACCAGCATTATGTAAGTGGATTGTAACATTTGATTGGTATTTGCAACAAAAAATGAAGTATATCATAGTAAATGTTTATTGTGTGATTCAAAGGAAACTGCATTTTGTGTAATATGCCATAAACAAGTACTGCATGATATTGTTAAAAACTAGACTGTGCAGACAGATCTGTTAATGATAAAGAATTAATTAATAATACACAGTTTTCATTATATCCAGATGTAAAGCAGTTATGTCCTGTCAGTACATTAATTTCTGAATTACAACAGCAATCAAATCTGTTATTGACAGAGTCCCCTGTAGATCTTGTAACTCCCTTTAAAAATTATGTACAAGCATGGAATGATGCCACGGCTACACATACAGATGAGGACAGAAACAAAGTTTATGATACATTGACAGAAGATTTTAATAAGTTTTAAAAGAGAAACAAAATGAATTTAAAATGTTCAAAACTGACATTCAAGATCTCTGTCAAAAGTGCATAGGAGCTCTGCAGTCAACAGAGGAATCCAATAACAGGTATCATATATCCCTTAAACACTTACAGGTAGAAATGACAGACCTTAAACAGCATCTGAAGGAAAAGGAAGAAGAATTAGATGAATTAACAGAGACTAACCTCCAAAATACTATTTTAATATCCCAGCTTAAAGAAGAGTTAAAAACACAAAACCAGTCCAAATTATAGAACAGGGACAGGGAACCACTACAGATTTATATACGCAGTCTAGATTATTACAGAGTTTACCACAGTGGAATGATAAAAAAGGCATATTTTATAACATGCTTACATTTGAAGAATGGGTGGCATATACAGCAGGATCTGATATATGGACAGATGCATTACTTAGATGTTTCTGGATTTTCATTCCCAAATGTTTTAAAACTTTCATACAATTAAAGCAAGATGATTATCAGTTGAACACTAAAGTAGGACGTTATGACAGCCGTTTTAATGGCATTTACACAAGGGCAGCCTCTCACAGCCAAATTATTAGATAATTTTAAAATTACTATCACAGATAAATTAATGGAACAAAGTGATCATTTCAGACTTGCATTTCAAATCATATATAAAAACAGACAGAGACATGGGAAAAAGAGAAATACAAAAACAGCTAATACATTGCTTCTTAGAACAAGTCAAAGGGGTTCCAGGGGATATTAAATGTATCTGTGAAGAAAATTCTGATACCCTAACTGATTTGATATAAAAACTAATGAAGGGACGGACTATGGCCGATGATGGGACTTTATACTCACACCATATCTTTGCATGTGAAGATAATAGTGAGCCATTTGAAGTAATTGGTGAAGTCAAAAACAGGGGAAGGCAAAGATGGTGTGACCAACCACCAGCTGAAAGAGCTGTGTCAGCACCACCAGCTCCTGCCTCTATGCTTATAGTACCAGGATCAAGCACAGGTAATGAGCAAAAGGCACCAACATGCTTCTTTTGTAAAAAAATAGGACACGTTAAGCAAAATTGTGATCATTACAAAGCCTGGCGCAAAAAGAAGGAAGAACAGGGAGTGTTTCCAAAAAGAGAGCAAACGAATTTACAAGAAAAGTCAGAAAAGCAGGATCATGTACAAAAACCTTACAATATTAGTAAAAACAGTTATAAGAGCCATCAATATACAGGAAAAGGGAAAGTATGCCCGGTAGATTTTCAAACAGTCTCACCTGTAAATCCGAAACATTTGATAGAACAGGCAGAAGGAATAGCTAGGCAACAGTTAAAAAAAGAGATTGAAAAACCTAAATATGTAGATCATTCAGACACAGAAGAAGATGACAAACAAAAACATGAGGTGTGTCATATTGCATTTGATAATAAAGGAGAGGATGAGTGGATTTCCTTACAATAGGGATGTGCCCCCCCTACTCTGGTATCTTTCCTGACTACCTTTAAAAAGGGTCGAGATGGACGACCACTGATTGATATTTGGGTAGAGGGTCACTGTGGAAAAATGTCTTAATAGACACAGGAGCAGCAGTATCTGTCACAGACAGTTACCAGTAAATCCTATAAAAAGGTTTGCATTTCAGCATTTAATGGCACAGGATGCTATGCAGTGAGTAGCCAAAATGTGGACATAAAGTTTAGTGAAGAGGGACAAATATGGAAGGGTGCATTTTTTATGCATCCATCTTGCACAAATACCATTATTGGTATGGACATTCTAGGACCTTTAGGCATAGTAATTGATTTACCTAATGAAATTCTGTGGATGGGAGACAAACAACAAAGAGAGGAAGAGCAAAATACAGGTTGCTATGCAATCTCTCTGCCTGACAAACCTGAAAAACCTACAGGCTATATAAATACAGACAGTGAGGATGTATGGAAGCATTTACAACAGCAATTTCCAAATCTATGGTCCAAGGGTCCCAGTGATTGTGGGAAACTAGAAAGCCCAGTAGGAATAGGAAGTGATCAGGACTATATACCACCTTTTCAAAAACAATATCCTATTCCTAGGGAAGCAGAAGAACATATGGAAAAATGTATTGCAGAATGGGAAAGAGAAGGGATTATACAAAAAGGCAACAGTCCTACAAATTCACCAATCTGGCCAGTTAAGAAAAAGATGGTAGTTATCGTCTTGTTATTGATTTACGAAAGGTTAATCAATATACCACTCCTAGAGCACACTTGATTCCAGGAGTCCCAGAGTTGGCTGCACATATTAAGCCACAAAGTAAGTGGTTTACAGTAATAGATTTAGCAAATGGTTTTTGCAGTGCCACTCAGGAAAAAAGATTGGCCAAGATTTGCCTTTACATTTAAAAACAGCAATATGTTATGACAAGGTTACCACAAGGGTTTCAAAACAGTCCAGTTATTTTCATCAGACAGTAGGATCCATTCTACAACATTTGGAAAAGGATGACTCAGTAATACATTACATTGATGATATTTTAATTCAGTCAGAAACAGTAGAGGAGCATGTACGGCTTCTTAAGAGAGTTTTTCATACTCTACAGCAAGCAGGGTTTAAGGTTAAAAGTGAAAAAATTCAGTTTATGACACAAGAAGTTAAGTTTCTAGGTACTGTTATAAAACCAACAGGAAGATCTCCTTGCCCTGTACGTGTACAAGGTATTTTACAAATGGAAAAGCCACTGACTATAGCAGACTTACATAAATTCATGGGAATCATGAATTATAATAGGGAATTTATAGAGGATTATGCAGCCGTGGCTGCTCCCCTATACAAAATGTTACATGAACAAAAGAACTCCACCTTTTTAGAGTGGGGATCTCATGAAGAGGAGGCATTTTCACAGATAAAAATAAAACTAGCACAAGCTACAGAACTAATAGCGCCCACTCCAAGGTTACCATTTGTGTTACAAGCAGCAGCAGGAAAAAAACACTGTCTGTGGTACTACTACAGGAATGGCCACATGGTAGTGACAACAAAATGGAAAAACATTACGCCCAGTCACTTTCTTTAGCAGAAAGATGACCCCAGTGGAATTGGGTTACCATCCATGTATACAGCAGTTATTAGCCATTTACTGGGGTATTAAACAAACTGAATATTTGACCGTATTTTCCAGCATTATAGTACAGACACCACATCAAGCTGTAAAAGCTTTGATAGACAGTTTTGAAATGAATAAAATTACAGATGGTATTAGTCAGGCAGTCTTTGCAAAATGGATGGCACTTTTGGAATGAAAACTGTTACTATACAGACAGGGGATAAATACCATTTGTCAAACCATATGGGATATGAAGGAAAACAGCATAACTGTTTAGAAAAGATAATGTCACCTGAGGTGCAATTTCTAGCATCTGATTTTGATCACTTTAAGCCATCCATCTTTGTGGATGGAGCACGATATTGGGACCAAGGCAGATACTGGACAGGATTTGCCATAGTTCCAGAGAATCCACAATTGGGTTCTCCTGAACTAATCAAGTTACCAGGGCATATGTCAGCTCAAAGAGCTGAACTGGAGGCAGTATTGTATGTGCTAAAGTATTACAATCCTATTAACATATTTCAGATAGTGCTTATGTAGTAAATTCTTTAAGACTACATATGGAAACCTGGGTAAGACGAGGATTTGTGGATAGTGTAGGTAAACCATTACGGCATGCTGAAGTATTAAAAGACATATATAAAGTTATAACAATGTCAAAACAACAAGGACAGTATAGCATCTTAAAAGTAAAAGCACATCAAAAGCCAACCAGTGAAACTTACAGATTAAATGTGTTAGCTGATACCTTGGCCAAACAAGCAGCACAAAATGGAAAAGAACTTCCAGAATATGAGTATGCCAATGTAGAAGTTAGTGTCTTAAAAGAGCTAGATAAAGAGTCAATAGAGAAAGACCTTGTAAATATACAAAAACAACAGGGTTTAAAAGAAGAAACTGATCAGTGCAGATTGGTAGGTATACCACCAAAGGAGTACTATGCATACACGACCTCCAAAGGGTTACAGTTGCCATATGTACCATTTCAGTTGGCACGCCAGTTGGTCAAGTTAAATCACCAAATACTGGGCCATATAGGGACTGATAAGTTATGGGCAGTTGTAAAAGAAAAGTATTGGAACCCAAATTTAAAAAGGTCTGCAAACTGATTATAGAAGAATGTTTAATCTGTCTTCAGGTAAATGCTAAAAGCAAAAGGCCTCAGTTACATCGAGTACAGCCAGCGGATGGGCCATGGTATGCAGTTCAAATAGATTATGCAGGTCCATTACCAACAACAAAGGGAGGTTACAGATATCTACTAGTAGTAGTGGACGTCTTTTCAAAATGGGTAGAAGCAATTCCTACCAAAACCATGACAGCAAAGGCAACAGCAGAAGCCTTATGGAAAAATATTTTCTGTCATTGGGGATGGCCACGGGTTATAGAGTCAGACAATGGCCCACAGTTTGTTAGTGATCTCATTAAACAAATGTGTAATTTGTTAGGCATACAGCAAAGGTTTCATGTACCATACCATCCACAATCTAATGGCATTGTAGAACGTATGAATCGGACGTTAAATGAACGTCTAAAAAAGGCATGCTTGGAAAAGGGCAATATATGGGTACATCATCTGCCTGGTATTTTAATGGGTATTCGAGCAACACCAAACAGTAAAACAGGTATTTCCCCATATGAAATAATGACAGGCCGCAAAATGCCCATACAATTACCATTTGATCCAGATTTACCTAATGGTAGGCCCATGCTAGAAATTAGCAAACATCAGGAATGGCTAAAACAACTTACTAGTATATGTGACTATAATGCAAGGGAGCAAGCGTTCCATCTATGGAAAAAGGTGCCAATAATACCAGCTGAAGAAAACCTTCCCTGTGGAACCAAAGTATTGGTAAAAACATTCCAAATGGAAGGACCATGGGCTAGCAATTGGCAAGGCCCTTTTGAAGTAGTGGAACAAATTGGACCATTAGTGTACAAAATCAAAGGAAAAAAGAAAAACAGAACAATGTTGGTACATAAAGATCAACTAAGAATGATAAAAATAGTGAACAATGTAAATCTGATTAAATGTATTCTTTTGTAGGTTTCCAACAGAGAAAACCCTAATGAAATTGACATGGTTTAAAGTGCATCCTTTTGGAAATCCAGTTTCGGATGACCAAAGGCAAAATGATTCAACAATGGAATTTCTATTTAAAGGATGGTTTTTTAAATTGATAATAGCTATTATACTAACTATTATTGTATTGCTTAGCATTAAATTATACTTACAACCTGTTAATCAAACTGTAAAGTTACATAAGAGAGAGAGTAAAGAAATGTGGAAAAATGAACAAGACTGGTCACCATCTTTTAACACTTTCTTAGCAAGACAATGTTGGTATGCAAAAAGCATGAATGTTTCTAATTGTTGGGTATGTAGTTTAATACCAAAAATAACAGGGGTAATGCCTCTAATACCTATTCCACTAAATTCTCTTAGTAGTTGGAGAGTATTAATAAATGAAACAGGAGATCAAGTTATAAATGTACAATTACGTAAAGCAAGAGTACAGTTATCTGCTATAGTACAGGGGATCACATGTTTTCAACAAAATGGAACTGTTCCAGTGGGTAATAGCAATTGTATTCAAACAATTGAAATGATAAATTTTCACAACCACATACCAGTACGTGGAGTATTTTCACATGGTTTTCCTATTTTAATACCAATTAAGGGTCAGTTAATATTAAGTGACACAGCAGTATTTCACTTTTCACAAAATGACAAAAATGACTGTAAAACTAATATTACATGTTGGAGAAGTAAAACAGATAAAAACTTTACAGTTGTACATGATAAAACTCCTACTATGGGGCAAGTAAATGGCAGTCTGGTAAATAGCAGTGTTGCTTTATCAGATGGGTTATATTACATCTGTGGTAAATATGCTTATAAATGGTTACCAAAGGGATGGGATGGCACCTGTTATATAGGATTAGTGGTACCAGCAATGCATCATGTAAAAGAGTTACCAAAAGGAAACATTAGGAATACAAAAAGAAAAGGGATATATTACCTGTAATTGAAAGTCCAGAAAATCCAGTAGACACCTTAGATACATCACGTATATATCATCAAAATCTTGATTATATTAAATTAAAAGATATGGATTTAGGAGATGATGTAATCTCTGGAGCAGGTATTTTCCCTTGGTATGGGGCTGCAAAAGCCATCTGGGAACTGAGAAAACTATCTAAACTAGTTGAGGTATTGGCAAATGCCACTTTCAATGCAGTCCTTGACATTACTGTCGAAATGACAGCAATACGAACTATGGTTTTGCAAAATCGAATGGCATTAGATTACATATTAGCATCACAAGGGGTACATGTGCTTTAATAGGAGAACAGTGTTGTACATTTATTCCAGACAAAACAGAATCTGTAAAAGCACATTTAGAAGTGATTGCACAAGTGTCTCAACATACTAGAAAAACTGGAATGATGACTGGAGTGAATGGTTTAGTAATCTATTTACAGGATGGACAGGAAAAATCACTGTATTTTTAATTTCTTTTATTGTTATTGTAATGCTTGGTTGCATATTATTTACATGTATTAAAGTCTGCTTAGCAAAAGCTAGTCAAGTTACTGTTGTTAATTGTCATAATGAAAAGTATTACCAAATAATGCTGAATTTATTTCTCTAGTTTAAAATAAAAAAGACGGAATTGTTAGAGTGTGCTCAACAATATACTAAGGTTGAAAGTAATTTTGCTGCAATTATGCAACATAAATAATGTATAAGATAAAGCTTGCTTAAATGTAGAAATAGAGTTTAGTAATATGTAATCAGCATCCATACTAAATTACCATGGCTTGGAAAAGGAATCTGCTGAATGGACATTTTTCCCTTACAGACTCAAAGCAGGGTGTAAAAATCTGCTTTTAAAGAATGGACATTTTTCCCTTACAGACTCGAGCAAGATGTATACAAGAACAAAAATGCAAACTCTGCTTTTAAAGAACAATGGCATGTTATTCTGCATGGAAAAACAGGATAACAGATGTTTTTATACAAAGATCCAAATAAAATACAGGATGTTCACACTGTCAGAAAAGCTGATCTCTGACAATGTGTTTTCTCAAAAATATGTTTTTCTTCATAAAAAACAGGATATGCTTATCAGCATTGACATAAGAACACATGTTTCTATACACAGATTCAAATAGAATACAGGACAATGTGTTTCCTCAAAAATATGTTTTTCTTCATAAAAAACAGGATATGCTTATCAGCATTGACATAAGAACACATGTTTCTATACACAGATTCAAATAGAATACAGGACAATGTGTTTCCTCAAAATATGTTTTTCTACATGGACATCAGGACACTGTTACAGGATATTCACACTGTCAGAAAAGCTGGTCTCTTACAAGACATTGTTAAACAAGGAAGTTTAGTATTGTTTCTACAGGATAAGCAATTCTCCAAAATATGTTTAAAAGAGTATATAAAGAGCTGTATAAATCCAGTTGTTTAGGGATATGGTAGGAACACATTTGGTGTTCTGAGGTAAATGTTATATCTCTCATATCATCTGTACTATATGAGAAGTAAAGTTGGAACAGTACTTTTAAGCTGCAACGTGGTTTCGTTTGATTTATTATAAAAAGTTATTTGTTACTGCTCTTTAAAGTTGATGCTGCAAAATATATTCTCTCATCAGTGTATATTCTGCAAGTTTCTGTATGCAACAGACTGTGAATGCAAATATAATCAGACTTTGAATTTTAGCAGAATCTAGCCAGCAAGACTGAGTGTCATAAGAGCATTGCAAATCCATCACACCAAGCAGTAAGCAGCTCCATGTAATTTTTTCAGTATGCCTACATATTATTCTGAATAGATCATCTGACTATATATAAAGTAAGAATCAGAGACTCCAAACCATTATAACTATATACATATCTATAAAAACTATCAAGCCGTTCCTCTAGGAATGAAGGAGGGTGAGACACAAGAATATAGGCGAGATGGACAACAAACATGGAACATTACGGTGAGTACATAACTTCCTAATGTTATGTTGTCCTATCTCGAATCCTGGTATCCACATGTGTAACCAAAGTCAGTAAACCTTGAATCCTGGTATCCACATGTGGATACCAGGATTCAAGGTTTACTGACTTTGGTTACAAGTGACTGTTCGTGTTTGATACTACTTTCATGTTGTCCTATCTCGCCATAATTCTTACTGGTTGGGACTGCATCCCTAGCACCTTTATCCTAGGGTGGCTCAGGAAAAAAGACTCCTCAATACAGTGGAACCAATGGAAGACCTGTTCTGGGAGACCACATCTACTTTGTAATGGGTAATAAAGGTATGAGGTCTCACCCATGGGGCAGCTGCACAAATAGAGTCCATAGGAAGTCTAGCCTGAAAAGCAGAAGATGTTAAGACTGCTCTCGTGGAATGGCCTTTTATTTTGCCTGGTGGTAGTTTGTTATTTTTACTGTATGATAAGGAGATGCAGTCTGTAAGCCATTTAGACAAAGTTACTTTAGAAACTGGCAATCCTTTCCTTTTATCTGAAAATGACACAAAAATCAGGTCAGAGTTTCTGAAATCTTTGGTCCTATGCAAATAGAAATGTAACTCTCTGTGTACGTCTAATTGATGTAATGTATACTCTGCCTTATCAGTATAATTAGGAAAGAACACAGGCAATTCTATAGATTGATTCAGTTGTTCTCTGAACAAACTTTGGGTAAGAATGAAGGATTAGTTCTTAAGGACACTCTGTCTTTGTGAAAAACTATATAAGGATGCCGTATAGAGAGAACTTGAAGTTCTGACACCCGTCTGGTCAAAGTAATAGCTACTAAGACGTTTTCCAGGAAAGAAACTTCATATCACAAGATGATGCAGGTTCAAAGGGTGGCAAAACCAAGGCAGATAGAACAAAATTAAGGTCCCAAGGAGTTGGGGGTTCTCTGATCAGAGGTCTGAGTAAGAATGAACCTTTCAGAAAAGCCTTACATAACCTGTGAGACATAATAGGCATTCCCATCTCACCAGCATGAAATTTAGAGATGGCTGCCAGCTGAACATTGATAGTAGCTGTTTTCGCTCCTTCGTAAAAAGCTTGGAGTGAAATTCTAGAACTGCCATAATACGGGCCGTAAAAGGTTCTACATTGTGTTTAACAGCCCAGCAAAAAAATCTTTCACATTTACTTGAATATAGTTTCCTTGTAGACAGTTTGTGGGAAGAAACCAAGATATGTTTAACTGCAGGGGAGAACTCGTAACACCTGGCTAAGCGGGGAACTGCAGCAGCCATGCTGTTAACTTGAGGGTCTGGATGGACAGGTGGAATGCTCCTGATGAATGGGTTAAAAAGGTCTGGAACTGGGTCCAGAATCCACGGTTCCTCCAGTAGATGGGTCCAGAGAAAGGGGAACCAAACTTGTCGAGGCCAGTAAGGTGCAATGAGAATCAAAGTGCTTTCCAACATGCTGGCTTTCTGAAGTACTTTGGGTATTAAGGGAAAAGGGGGAAAGGCATAGAGTAGTCCTGGGGGGCCAATCATGGACAAGTGCATTCCCTGGTGACTTCTCCGGAGGGGGAAAGAGGGCAAAGAGGGCAAAATAGCTGTTGCATTTGGCATTTGTGGAAGTGGCAAAAGAAATTGCAGCAAGGCTGGCCCCATTTCTGGAAGATCACTTCCGCAATTTCTGGTTTTAGGGACCACTCGTGAGGCAACAGAATCGCTCTACTGAGTTTGTCCGCTATCACACTGGACTTCCCCGGAATATGCACTGCTATCAGAAAATGTTGAGAAGTGACCACTCACTGCCACACTTGTTGTGCCTCTCGATATAGGGGTACGACTTGGTTCCTCCTTGCTTATGTACCATACCACAGACATGCTGTCTGTTTGAATTGCAACTGTTCCTATCGGAAGAGTGTCTTGAAATGCTTGCAACACGTACACCGCCACTCTCATCTCTAGGACATTGAGGTGCAAGTGGCTCTCGTGTTCTTGCCATAAGCCTTGGACTGTCACTCCCAGATAATGCCCCCCCCTCCCACCCGATCTGGGAAGCGTCTGTGGTCAATACTGCTGTTGGATGTGGAAAAACAAAGGGGTGACCTAGGTATACCTGTTCTGTTGTGACAGAGGCAGATCTTGCATGGATCACTGGGCAAAGAGCAACCACTGTAGTACCCTCATGTTGTAGGCATGCTAGGGGAACTAAAAGAACTGAGACTGCCATGGTACCCAGAATCAGTAACACAACCCTGGCTTGAACCCTTGTTTTTGATATCAATATCTTGAGTTGATGATAAAGGGACTGAACTCTCTTGGGGGTACGTTTTGCCACCATCTTTTTTGAATCCAATTCTGCGCCTAAGAAAGTAATATGTTGTAAAGGTGACAAGGCAGATTTTTTTTAAGTTTACTGTAATGCCTAGCCTGGCGCAAAGAAGCATTGTTTCATCCCTCACCTGCAGAAGTAGATGCTTGGTGGTGGTTGGTGAGGAGCCAGTCATCTAGGTATGGAAACACAAGGAATCCCTGGCATCTCAAGTGAGCCATGACCACTGCCATGCATTTGGTGAACACTCTGGGGGCTGTAGTGAGACCAAAGGACAGGGCTCGAAACTGGTAATGACTGGCTCCCAGCCAAAAGCATAAATATCTCCTGGACCGCTTGTCCATTTTTATATGGTAATACGCATCCTGGGGATCTATTGAGCATATCCAATCGTCTTTCCCTATAAAGGGAAGTACTGACTGCAGTGTCACCATTCGGAACATTGATTTCTTTACGAATTTGTTTAGTTTGCTGAGATCCAAAATAAGTCTCCAGTCCCCTGTCTTTTTTGGAACTAAAAAGAACCTTGAGTAAGTTCCGGATCCAATTTGGTCTGCAGGGACATCTTGGATGACTCTTGTTTTCTAACAACTTAAGAATCTCTTGTGTAGCATAGTCCTTTTGACCAGGTGGAACGTCTGGTATGGACTTGTTTATGGGAGGGGGACTAGAAAAAGGTATGTGATATCCTCTGGATATGATTGTCTGTACCCATTTGTCTTGGGAGATCTCTAGCCAGGCGTTTGGGTACAGTGACAAACGTCCCCCAACTACCTCCAGAGAAAAGCAGGTGGGCCTCCTTTCAGGAGTGCTGGAAGGGCCTCCCAGAGAAGAATCTCTGTTGCCCTGATTCTGCAGACCCCCTCTGCCACGAGGTTGGCATCTTCCATTAGCACCTCCCCCTGCCCCTGGGGGAAGTGTCACCATGTGCATCAGAGAAACCTCTTTGGGACTTGCGGAACCACATCTTCCCCCCTTTCTGACCTTTGGGATAAGGTCTAGCTGGGGCAGAAAAATGGACTCCCACGGCAGACTAGGTTTTCCCCTTCCTGCTCGCACCTGGTCAAAGTATCTTTCACCTTTGGTCCAAACAGGGATGAACCATCAAAGGGGGCAATGGTGAAGGAAAACTTGAAGGGCTCGGCAAAACTGCAAAGACACATCCAAGAATGTCTCCTTAGGGAAACTCCTGTAGCTGCTGCTCTGCTTGCTCTATCGGCTGCATATGAAATCAGTCTAATGGAGGAATTCACAATGGAGTTGAGGGTAGAGAGCTGCAGGGAAACTTTTTCCGCAGTCTCCAAAGCTACAGAACCCTGAAGGGTATCTCCTAGCTCTTTGAGGTGATCCCTTTGGAGTCTCATAAAATGAGTCAGGTAATTCAGCGACTGCAGGGTAAAGGTCATTGAAGAAAAAGCACGCTTTCCATATCTTTCCATAGTCCGAGACTCTTTGTTGGGAGGATGAACAGATGAGGAGGTCTCCGATAACTCCTTCTTAGTGGCCACAGCCACCACTATCACATTCACGGGAATTCCTTTGGTCAGAAACTCCTTTTTGGTAGGGGCGGTAATAAATTTGTTCGGCCTTCGCAGAACCGGTTCCACTGTATTAGGGGAAGTCCATGCCTTACGTGATATCACATTAAGTAGTTGGTCATAGAGGGGAGTCACCCAGGAGGTGGAAAGACAAGATCCAAAAGCCTCCAGGTACACCGATTCATCTCCAAATGACAAAGCACAAAACCTCTCTAGTCCCTCGGCATAAAGCCTTCCAGGAGATAACAAAAGAACACCTCTTATAAAGGTGCATCAATTAGAAAAAACAATTAAACAATCTAATACAATTAATTCTTTACAATAAGTATTTCCAATTGCATTCCTGATTTAGTCCACCAGATATTAAAGTGTTATACTTTAAAATAAAAACTGCTTTTTTGAATAGTAACTTATTCTTTAAACAAGTTACATTTGTTGCTTTAATTTGTTCAAGAATGCAACCTCTCAATTCTGAATAAGCTCCCCCATGTACAGAATTAAAGTGGGAAGCAATAGGACTTTCTATCTTATTATTTTTAATATCACAAATGTGTTCCTGCAATCTAACCTTAAATGACCTGTTACTCTCACCTATATTGAAAAAATTGTAGGGACATAAGTGCAAATACCGATTCATTCTCTGAAGGGTTGGTGGGCTTTCAGCCACCCCTCTGTTTCAGGATCTCAAGGATGTCAGCGAAAGAGAGATCCTCAGAGGGGGACCGTGGGGACCCCTCAGACTCATCCAGATCAGTATCCAATGTAACAGACTCAGGGGAGTCTATGTGCTTTCTCTTGCACAGTCTCTTCTGAGGGACTTCCTCAGAGGGATACTCTGGTGCAGTTTTGGAGGAGACGATGCTGCCCAAAAGGGCTACCTGGGGCTCTGGATCTCTATGCTGGGGAGGAGTAGGCGAAGAAGAGATTAAAGGGTTTCCTGGGGCTCTGGATCTCTATGCTGGGGAGGGGTAGGCGAAGAAGAAGAGATCAACACCGGTGCCTGTGAGGAAAGAGAAGATGGCTCCAAGAATTGAGCTGTCTGGGATGACAGCAATCTCTCCATCAGCTCAAAAGCCCCCTCACTCTGCACAGAAGCGGTCCACCACTCCGAGGATGCAGAGGATCGACTCCGAGGCTGAGCGGGTGGCTCTGAAGCTGATGTAGGAGTCGAGCTCAACCTCGCCGAGGGGTAGAGTCGGCTCGGACAACTGTTCGTGCTGACTCCCCTCCCCGGACCAGATGGGTGAGCATCGGCTCCCAGACTCCTCGAGATCCGAAGGACCCAAAGACATCGGACCAGATGCCAGAACCGATGATCCTAAAGGAGATCCTGGTACCGATGGTTCCACTACTATCAGATCCACACTCTCTGGCTCCAAAACCACCTGGTTCGAATGAGGAATTGGAGATGGTGCCTTTGATGGTCCCGAATCCTTTGGGGTTGGAGACGATAACATTTTTGCCAGTGCCGAAGTCTGCAGCAATCTCTTCACCACCCACTCCATGTCATCATCAGATAAGCTCCTGGAAGAATGGGAGGATAATGAGGGAGATCGAGCCCTCTCCAAAATGGGCACTCTCAATATAGGTATAACTGGTTCCAATACAGGAGACTGTCTCCTGCTCAGTACCTCTACTGGCTCCGTGGACACTAATGGAGCCGAAGAGGAAAATTTTAGTCTATCTGAGCCAAGAGCCCTCAGTTCCGATGCAACAACTTTTTTTGGAAGCTCCAAGGCTGGAGTCGAAGTGGTAGGTCTCTTAGAGGCTTTTGAATGCGAAGAGGATGGAGAGGTAGGCTTGGAGCTCTCTAATGATTCCTGGAAAGGACCTTTCAGTAAGCCTCTAGCCATCAATTTGTTTTGACGTCCTGAAGCACTCTACTGCTAAACCCATGAAAGATGGTGCAAGGATCCTGCAAGTGAATGGCACCGAGACAATACTCACAGCTAGTGTGACCATCTGTAAGAGACATTTTTGGGGTGCACTGGTCACATTTCTTAAATCCCAAATGCTTATGTTCTTTTTCTTTCGACATCTTGAAAAGCAAAGAGCAAAAGAAAAAGTCAGAAAAACACTCTACCATTAAGCAAACAAACTCTCTAGTATTAATATGTAAAAAAAACCAACAAATACGGCTCTAACACCAACTACAGAACCTACTACTACGTTAAACACAAACACGCCAGAATATGGAAAGGAAAAAAGCAAATCTAGCACTACTCTACGGAACTCTTTAAAAAAAAAAAAAAAGAATTGTTAAACACACAAGGGCTGAGAGAAACAGTATAACTATAAAGGTGAAGAATCCTCTAACTAAAATGGATTATTCAAGGGAAAAACAAACAAGGAAAGGTGAGTGGCCATCTAAGTTAAAAGGGCTGCTGAGAGCCCTCTAACTTAAACGGATCTCTCTAAAAGGTAGGAAAGAGAACTACACTATGACAACAGAATCAATATGGGTCTATCGCACATGGACAGCGAGAACTAAGTGAATTTTGAAGAAAAATTCTACAAAATATCCAACTTAAAACAATACTTAGCCAACGAGCCAGCAGGAACACTTCTCGATTGCTTGAGCAGCAAATGAGATCTGGGCAATTTACCCAGTGCATCATGGGATAGGGGTTAGCCTCAAGCTGATGGAAGCTCTCAAGCTTTTGTATTCGGCTGAGTCGGAACTGATGCTCGGTTCCGAACCCAACCAGCAAGAATTACGGTGAGATAGGACAACATAACATCCACTTTTTTCTAGCTTAAATTAATACATTTGTAGAAATAGTTCTTTTTCTCACCAAAAAATAAGATATGGAAGGCTTTTTTTTCCTCAAAGAGAACAGCATTAGCCCAACTGACAATCTTCCAAAGCTCACAAGAGGAGATCTTCTGTAACAGGAAACCTCTGAAGGGTTTGGTGCCCAAACCACTCTTTTTCTTCAGTTCTATTTGAGCTGATTAAAGGTTTGGGGGCATGGAAGGTGCCTTTAAGCTTTGAAGACTGGCCAGCTGTTACATCCTTAGTAGGCTATAACTCATACAGAGTACAGTCTGTAAGTAGAACTTACCATAACAGCAGATGTTTGAATGCTGTAGTAACCTTAGCTATATGGGTTATATCCTGCCAAGGGTATAACAGCTAGCCAGCTTCCATAGCTTCAGGGTACCATCCACACATCCAAACTGTCAAAGTTGAGCTGACTAAAAGACAAGTCTGGCATGAAGCCCATCAGAGCTTTCCTGTCAGCAGAAAGATCTCCAGCTGCCAATTTCTGTTCTCTCTCTCTCTCTCTCACACAGTCCACAAAGTCAAATCTATCCTGGCTTACAGGCATCCGAAATGTTCCTGGAACAATGTCAGCCACCTCAAAAGCCATCACACCACCAACAAACTCATAAATTGGAAAAAAAAAAAAAAAAAAAAAAGAACCAAGCTGTTCAAACACCACCACCACTGGTTTAGTGCTGATCTGCCTCTGCCATTCACCTTCTCAGGATAATTCAACAATTAGACAGTGTGATATAAATACAGAATGAATGCCCATCAAAAAATCAGTTAGACAACTGAATTTAATTTAACTTAATTTAACTACCGTAAAGTGTCAAATAACCTCTTCATCGAAAGCATTCCTTTTACCAAACATTCATTCCCAGATTAAGCCCCCTACGGTACAATGTTCCAAATTTTAATATCATTTTATTTCCTAATACATTTAATTTCTGAACAAAATTGCCCCCCCCAGGAAGAAATGGCTGTGCCAATACACTAAAGAAAAAAACAGTATCCAAACCCTGATGAGTTTTATAGATGTGTTCAGCTATAGGATTTTTAAAATTTCTGTTTCTAATATCACCTCAATGCTCCAATATACAAATTTTGACTTTAAGGTAGTTAAATTAAGTTAAATTAAATTAAATTGTATAACTGATTTTTTGATGGGCATTCATCCTGTATTTATATCATATTGCTTAATTTTTGAATTACCCTGAAAAGGCAAATGGCCGAGGTACCAGATCGGCATTAAACTGGTGGTGTTTCAACAGCTTGGTTCTTATTGGTATTTTTTTTTTGTACTTTATGGACTTGCTGAGAGAAACAGAGAACAAACATTGGCAGCTAGTGATCCCTGGCTGATGGTAAATGGAGATGGTGATCAAAATAACTTGGAACTGCTGGAAAGGTTAATGGAAAATCCAAAGGTTAAGTTAGAGAACTGATAATGTGATCCAGACATAGAAAACCTTACGAAAAGTCTGAAGTCTACATGAAATTGAGATGTAATGATAAATATCTTACAAGTCTAGTGTTATCAAGAAACCTGAAAGAGGAAGAAGAGGTAACAGGTTGTGAAATGACAATTCTGTATCAGGGCACTATCACAAACAGGTTTAGGAAAGAAAGATCCAGAACTGGACTCCAAGCATTTTTCCTTCTTTCTTTCTTTAGCACTAGGAACATCTTTGAATAAAAACCCTTCTCCCCATGGGAGGGAGGAACTGTTCTATCAATCCTTGGGACAGCATGCAATGAAGAACAGGTGGAAACAAAAGATACTGATCTGGGGGAAGAGGAATGACTCCCTGGAAAGGAGGAATTTCCACCCACTACCATTTGTAATTTTGATTAATTTATTTATTCATTTTATTTTACATTTGTCGACTGGGAAAGTCCGACTGGATATCTTTCCATTTTCAGCAGAGGCCCGGGGAGAAAAGCTCCATACAGAACACAATAAGAAAGAAATAGAAGTTATGTTCTTACCATAACGTTCCATGTTAGTTGTCTTCTTCTCGCCTTCTTTCTTGCTGGATGGGTTCGGAGCCGACCTCGGCTCCGACTCGGCCACTCTAAAAGCTCGAGAGTTGGTTCCACCGGCTCGAGGCTCCCCTTATATCCCACAATGCTAGGCGTGAATTACCTCAGATCTCGTTTGTGAGCTAGGCCCAGCTAATAATACAACCAGAAAAAACTGGAAAAGAGAGTCCACCTCTATAAACAAAGAGGAAGACGAAAGGTGACCTAAAGCCTGATCCAGGAAATATGCACCGCAGAGCATATACCTATAGCAAAGAGGTGGTAGAAAGAGAGGTCACAATCAAACTCCTCTAGGTCTGTCCAGGCCAGGGGGAAGGAGGGTGGGACGCAAGAAAGTAGGCAAGAAGAAGACAACTAACATGGAACGTTATGGTAAGAACATAACTTCTATATGTTAAGTTGTCTATCTCGCCTTCATTCTTGCTGGATGGGACCGCGTCCCTAGCACTTTGTCCCAGGTGGCCTAACGGAACAGACTCTTGAGAACAGTGGTACCAAAGTTAGCTCTATGCCTAGAAGCTAAATCCAACTTATAATGTGAAATGAAAGTGTGAGGAGTAGCCCAAGTAGCCGCTGCACAAATGGTGTCAATAGGCAGTCTGTCTTGGAAGGCTATAGAAGTAGCCAAAGCTCTGGTGGAATGGGCCTTAGGTTTGTTAGGCAGCTTTTGGTGTCTAATTTCATAAACAAGGGAAATCAGAGATGTTAGCCATCTAGATAGTGAGACCTTGGAAACAGAAAGTCCCTTTCTGCCTTCTGCATAAGAGACAAACAGCTGGTCAGATTTTCTGAATTGTTTGGTCCTATCCAAATAGTACCTTAAATGACGATGAACATCTAGCCAATGCAATTTTTGTTCAGACCTATTAGAATATTCTGGAAAAAACACAGGGAGGTCAATGCTTTGATTTAGGTTAGACGCAGAGGCGACTTTAGGTAAAAAGGACGGGTTGGTTCGTAAGGATACCCTGTCTTTATGGAACAACAGATAAGGAGGTCGACAGCTGAGTGCATGAAGTTCTGAAACTCTTCTAGCTGAAGTAATAGCTACCAGAAAGAGAGTCTTCCATGATAGCAATTTTAATGAACAGGAAGCTGCAGGTTCGAAAGGGGAGAATCAAAGAACTGAGAACTAAATTAAGGTCCCAAGGAGGAGGAGGATTTCTTATAGGAGGTCTGAGTAGAAAAACTCCTTTCAAAAAGGCTTTGCAAAGCTTGTGGGACATGATGGCAGACTCTGAAATGCCCACATGAAAGTTAGATATAGCTGCCAATTGAACTTTGAGAGTAGAAGGAGATGAACCTGCATGAAAGAGTTCAGCTAGAAAATCAAGAACCATATGGATGGGAACAGTGAAAGGATCTAAGTCCCTTCTTTGAGCCCAATAGGCAAAACGTTTCCACTTACTAAGATAAATTTTTCGAGTGGAAGATTTGTGTGAAGCTATTAAAATATCTCGAACAGTGTGAGATATTTGAGGAAGCCTGGCTAGGGTAGGAACTGGAGGAACCAAGCAGTGAGGTTCAGAGAGGGGAGGGAGCAATGTAACTGACCCGACTGATGGATCAAAAGATCTGGAACTAGGTCCAGATGCCAAGGTTGCTCCAACAGAAATTGATGTAGAAAGGGGAACCAAACTTGTCGAGGCCAATAAGGAGCAATGAGGATCAATGAGGCCTTCTGAGCGATCGCTTTCTGTATCACTTGTGAGATTAGTGGGAAGGGAGGAAATGCATACAGAAGTCCCCGGGGCCAAACTTGGACTAGAGCATCTCTGCTGGGCTGGCCTGGCAACGGAAATAGGGTGAAATAATCTCTGCACTTGCTGTTTTGGGGAGTAGCAAAAAGGTCGCAGCAAGGCTGACCCCACTTGAGAAAAATTTTTGTCGCAATAGAATCTTTCAGAGACCACTCGTGAGGCATGAGGATAGCTCTGCTCAACTTGTCCGCGATTTGATTGGACTTCCCGGGGATGTGCGTTGCTATCAGAAAACGCTGAGAAGAAATCGCCCATTGCCACAGTCTGAGTGCTTCCCGACATAGGGGATAGGACCTGGTTCCGCCTTGTTTGTTGATATACCACACTACAGACATATTGTCCGTCTGAATTGCTATCGTTCCCAAGGGAAGAGAGTCTTGAAGGGCTTGCAATGCTAAAAGCACTGCTCTCATCTTTAGAACATTTATATGCAAGTGGCATTCGTCTGGTTGCCATATGCCCTGGACAGTTCTGCCCTGATAATGCCCCCCCCACCCAATCAGGGAGGCGTCCGTTGTCAGAGTAGCAACCGGAGGGGAAGGAACAAAGGGTCTTCCCAAGAAGAGCTGAGGGGAAGACATCCACCACAGAAGAGGATTCTTGCATGTTTGCGTAATCATAATGGTGTGGGACATCGGAAGTTGCTGGTATGACCATTGTGTGAAGAGCATCCATTGGAGGATTCTCATGTGGAATCTGGCTAATGGAAGCAGAGGTATGGCAGCCACCATAATCCCCAATACTTTCAGAACTAACCTGGCTTTGACTCTGTTGCTGCTGAAGAGAAGTGAGACCAGTTTGCGTATGTCTGTTATTCTCTGATCTGTTAGTCTCGCAGACATATTGACTGTGTCTAGATTTGCGCCTATGAAGGTAATAGCACGACAAGGCGACAAAACAGACTTTTCGCAATTTATTGAGATGCCTAACTTTTGACAAATGCGAAAGGTGTAGTCTCTGGCCATTAGAAGAAGATGCTTGGTGGGAGCTGTGAGGAGCCAGTCGTCCAAATATGGAAACACCTGGAATCCTTGACGTCTCAGATGAGAAGCTACCACTGCCATGCATTTGGTAAACACCCGGGGGGCAGTGGTGAGTCCAAAGGGCAGGGCTCTGAATTGAAAATGACTGGTTCCCAGCCTGAAGCAGAGGAATCTTCTGGAGCGTCTGTTCATTTTTATATGATAGTACACGTCCTGAAGATCTATAGAGCACATCCAGTTTTCCTTTCCCAATAGGGGAAGGATGGACTGTAGCGTGACCATCCGAAATCTTGTTTTCTTGACAGACTTGTTCAAGATACTGAGATCCAAAATTGGTCTCCAGTCCCCTGTTTTCTTTGGAACTAAAAAGAACCTGGAGTAGATTCTGGATCCTTGCTGGTCTGCTGGAACTGGCTGAATTGCTCTTTTTGCAAGCAGTTTTGAAATTTCCAAAGCTGCAAGATCCCTTTGAGCGGGTGGAACATCTGGAAGGGATTTCTTTGATTGGTTTGGAATGCGAATGAAGGGAATGGAATAGCCTTCGGAAATGATGGACTGTACCCACTTGTCTTGAGTTAGGGATAGCCAGGCTTCTGGGTACAGTGACAATCTTCCCCCGACTGCCTCCGAAGGTGGACAGTCGGGCAACACCTCAGGGATGCTGAAAGGGCTTATCGGAAAAGGTTTCTCGATTGCCCTGGTTCTGCGGACCCCCTCTGCCTCTGGGGCGACGTCTACCATTATTGTTCCCTCCTCTGCCTCTGGAGGGGAACCGACTTTGTGTGTCAGGCAAATTCCCTTGAGATTGTTTGCGGAACCACATTTTTCCACTTTTCTGGCCTTTGGGGTAAGTTCTAGAAGGAGTAGAAAAACGAACTCTGACGGCAGACAGAGTTTTGCCATCCGTCTCGCACCTAGTCAAGGTTTCTTTCACTTGAGGACCAAAGAGAGATGATCCATCAAATGGGGAATTAGTGAAAGATGTTTTAAAGGGGTCCGCAAAATTGCATAGTCGCATCCAGGCATGCCGGCGTAAGGCGACACCTGTCCCTGCGGCTCTACTCGCTCCATCAGCCGCATATGAAAGGAGGCGCATGGAGGAGTTAGCTATAGAATTCAGGGTAGTCAGTTGGGCGTTCATCTTGTCCTGAAAACCTGCAGCTGTAGGATCCTTCAACATCTCACTCGCTTCCTTGATCAAGTCTCTCTGGAGACGAGTGAAATGGCATAGGTAGTTCAGCGAACGCATAGCAAAGGTCGCTGACGAAAACATCCGCTTCCCGTACCTGTCCATAGACCTAGATTCCTTGTTAGGGGGATGGACAGGCACTGAAGGATCAGCTAGTTCCTTCTTGGTGGCAGCAGCTACCACCATAGCATCCACAGTAACTCCTTTGGTCAAAAATTGTTTATCAGTTGGTGCTGTTATAAACTTTGAAGGTCTCCTGGGGGTAGGGTCCACTGAGTCAGGAGCTGTCCAGGCTTTCTTTGCTACCACCTGCATGAGGGGGTCAAAGGGGGGGGGACACCCAGGAGGTGGAAGGGCGAGAGCCAAACGCCTCAAGATACACAGATTCATCCTCCGAAGGGTTAAGGGCTGGCCAATTTCCCCTCTGCTTGAGGATCTCTAGAATGTCTTCAAAGGAAACATCTTCAGAAGGGGAACGGGGGGAACCCTCGGAATCCTCTAAATCTGTGTCAGAGGTGACAGACTCAGGTGAGTCTATGTGTTTCCTCTTACACTTTCTCTTCCTAGGGGGCTCCCCTGCCAAATCAGGAGAGGCCTCAGAAGAGGATGAAATCCCCACAGGGGATTCTTGAAGAGTTGGCTCTCTGCGGTCAGGGATGAGGGAGAGAGTAGACATCACCTGAGGCACCGAAGAGGGAGGGGCGGACGGAGCCGACTGTGGAGTTGAACCAGGTTCCAACACACTCCGCATGACCTCGAACGCACCCCTGTCAGGCAGAGCCAGAGGTCCCCGCTCCGAGAAGCTGAGAACCTCCCTCGGCACCGACAGAGATGGCTCCAAGGCCGATGTCGGAGCCGAACTCACCAGCGCCGAAGCACCGAGAGGGAGAGCGGGGTCGGACAAGGGTCCGATGCCACTCACCCCCTCGGAGCCGACGAGGGAAGTCCGGCGCCGAGATTCTTCAAAGGAAGAAATCGGAGCCGACGACGGAACCGAAGACAAGTGTATCGGCTCCGACGCTACCACAGTCTCGGTTCCGAGACGCCCCGGCTCCGAGCTCAAAGGAGTCGGAGGAGGAATATTTAGAGGGATAGGTTGAAGCATCGACTGATGAGTCGGGCTCTGAAGCATTTGGGCCAGTGCCTCGGACTTTAGAAGTCGACTCACTACCCTCTGAAGGTCATGATCCAAAAGCCTCGATGACCTAGAGGAGTGAGACCTATGGCTCCGTTCAGACAGCAAGGGAGATGCTGGAGCCGAATGAACGGAGCCAAGGGATGGTGACCTAGATCTCTTTCTAGATGTCGGCTCCGATGGTCTGATCGGAGCCGACCCAGGAATTTCCAATACCTCGGCTCCAGCCGGAGCCGAGGGAACCACGGAAGCTGTAGTCAAAGACTCATCGGCTCCAGCCGGAGCCGATGTAGCAGTAGGTTTCGAAGCCTTAGGCCTCGACTCAGAAGCTGGAGTCGAGGTCTTAGAAGCCTTGGAAGGTTTTCCCGAGGTAGCAGTTAGGGAACCTTCAGGCTTAAGCAAACCCCTAAGAATGAGTTTGTTTTTTCTTTCCTGCAGGACTCTAGGGCTGAAGCCATGGCATACAGCACAAGAGTCCTGCAAGTGTAAAGGTCCCAGGCACTACACACAAGAAGTGTGACCGTCTGTCAGAGACATTTTCTGACAGCACGAGTCACACTTCTTGAAGCCTGAGACCTTTGAATCCTTGGACATTTTCAAGGAACCGAAAGTGTAACCACCACACAAAAAACACACACACACCGATTACACTATCAGAAAAAGTTTAAAACTAATGAAATTAGTTAGATTATATATACAATATAAATCCCTACAAAAACACATACACACCACTATTAGGGATGGAAGGGCCCGAAGGCCTAAGGAAAGAACTTATCAGTTCTTGTGGGAAAGGGGCTGGATAAGGGTAGAAAGGATAAAATCCACTACACTAAGGGTAAAAAGAGAAAAAACTAAGCTAAAAGGGGTTTAAACAGTTATTAGACTGATCTAATAAAACTGACCTGAAGCCGGTAGAAAAACAACACCTCGATCGCTGTAGCGGCAAATGAGATCTGAGGTAATTCACGCCTAGCATTGTGGGATATAAGGGGAGCCTCGAGCCGGTGGAACCAACTCTCGAGCTTTTAGAGTGGCCGAGTCGGAGCCGAGGTCGGCTCCGAACCCATCCAGCAAGAATGAAGGCGAGATAGACAACTTAACATCAGCACAATACAATATGAAATACAACAGAGAAATACAATGCAGAGAAACTGTTACATATTTACATATTAAAACCATTCCACTATTAGTATAATTCTAGACAGATTATACAATATATATGTAGGTCACTTTCCAAGTTCCCAGCCCCAACATTCAACAAGCTCATATATATTTTTGTGTCTCTTTATAGATTACTTAAAATACATACTCGACTTCACTTAATCAACAAGTTTGTACAGAGTAACTCGGTTAGGATTCAGTGACAATACAAGGAGACCCTAACTGGGCAAACAGTAGAAGAGTGTGGGGATTAGTCAGGGGTAGAGAAAGGACAGAGCTATCGCATTGTGAAGTATTGATTAAGTTTTTTTTTAATTGGGTTGAAGAGGGTTGTATGCTTAGTTCTGTAGGAAGAGAGTTTCAAGCTTTTTACCAACTGAGTTGGTAAACGGAGCTTCCCCAGCTGAATTGTTTGCTTTGAAGGTGAAAGCTAGCATTTTATTGGAGGATACAAGAGTTTTAAGGTTCTGGTAGGGGGTGATGAGAGTTTTAAGATCAGGTGTCCATTCTGGCTGGTAGAGAATCTTGTGGGCAGTTACTAGTTGGTTAGCCAGTAGAAGGTTAGGTAGTTCAAGCAAGCCTAGTAGTTTGAGGTTAAGGCAATGGTGGGTCCTATAGGCAGAGGCAGTGGCAAATCTGGCAATATGATTATAGCAGGTTGTGAGCTTGTTCAGGTCAGTTTTACTCAGTTTTGTGAATAAGGGGGAGGCGTAGAGAAGTGTGGACAGTAGATGAGTGCGAGCAAAAACAGTTCTGGCTAGGGGAGTTAAGAAGGGTTTGATCCTGTGTAGTGAGCCACGTTTTTTTACTTACTGTTGCAATTGTGTGATTGATATGCAAGTCAAACTTCAGGTTGTTATCAACTATAACTCCTAGGAGCTTGGTTCAGGGGTCTGGTGAGATAATTGTGCCATTGTTAGATTTAATGGAGAAGGTTAGAGAGGAGGACTTATGAGATGGGGAGGAGCCAATTTTCAACCGTGCTAAATGTGTTTTGAGATAAAGTCAGCAGTTCGTCCGGGGTTGTAGCGGAACATATTAGGGTTGAGTCGTCAGAGTATTGAATACATGTTGTATCTGGTATTTCTTTATGCAAGTCATTAATGAATATGGAAAATAGGAGGGGCCCTAAGATGGATCCTTGGGAGACTCCAAGTTTTATAGGTAGAAGGGTAGACAAGTTATCTTTCCACAGGACTGCCTGTTGTCTATCACCCAGCTATGACTTAAACCATTGTATAGCATGGGTGTCTAGGGAGATTAATTTTAGGGTTTGCAGGAGCAGTTGATGGTTTACCATGTTGAAAGCTTGATACCGCAGTACAAGGACAGAATTATTGACTTCAACAATTGGTTAAGCTTCTGGTGTCATTCTAAGGGGATCCAGTATCTGTCTGCCTAGGACGACATGGTCGACAGACCATGATGTTTTGCCAGAGATGGCCTGCACCTGTCACCCCTGGGATTCCGGATACTGGCAAAGGCTCTTGCCGCCTCATACAGTGCCTTTTTTTTGGCAAGGTTCAAATGACAAATTCACCCAAATTCACCACCATAACACGAACAGGCAAGAAAAACTGAGGGTAATACTACTCAATGCTAAAAGTCTAAATCACAAAATGCACTCATTTGAGGCACTCCTTAAAATGGAGAACATCGATATCCGTGCTGTGACTGAGACCTGGTTCAAGGCTCCAGAGAGCACCCCTGCATTACCAGGCTATAACTCATACCACACTTTTTGGCCATCTAACCTGGACTGGAACACCAAAGGTGGAGGTATGTCCATATTCATTAAGGATATCCACACCTCCAGGCTAGTTGCTCAGCATAATGCATCCGAGGTTATCCAAGTGCAACTAACTCTGAGCAAAACTGCAATTCAAATTGTAGCTTGCTACAGATCCCCCACCATGCCCCAGGATTCCTACTCCTCTTTTCTTGATATACTGGAAACTATTAAGGTTCAACCAAACACCCTAATGTTGGGCGATTTCAACTAACCCACCATTAACTGGGAAAACTACTCATGTACCAACTCCTTTGCACAGCGCTTTCTGGAATTCATAAATTCCAATGCCCTGGATCAAATTATCCACACCCCCACCAGGGGCAACAATATCCTAGTCATTACTAACATGACAGACCGGTGTTCCACACTTGAAGTTAACTCCTCGTTGGTCAGATCCGACCATAAACTAATCACTCTAGATATCCACATCTCGCCCCCACCTCCCATTAAGGAAACCACGGTAAAAAATGTTTCCAAAGCCAACTTCATGCTTCTTAAGACAGAAGTGGCAAACTTCATGACACCCATGCAGATGGAAAATACAGTTACGACTGCTGAATCTTACACAGATGCACTCTATAAGCACTTATACAAGTGCATGGATCGTGCTATCCCAAACAGAACCAAGATGCTATCCTCCAAAAAAGGAAGCCAATCTGGTGGTCCCCTGCCATAAACAAACTCTACAACAGAAGAAAGAAACTGTTGCAAAAGAGTAAAATCCCATGAGTGGAGGAACTCCCTGGTCAGCCTCAGTAAGAAGCTGAGATTTCTTATAAGATCCTCCAAAGCTAGCTATGAAAACAAGAATGCCACTGATTCTAAGGACAACCACAAAGCATTCTATAGCTATGTCAAGAATCTCAATGGCAACACCCAGATCTGCTCTGAGTTACAGCACAATGGCACAAAAATTACAGAACCAACTGACATTGCCAACATCCTGGCAGATAGGTTCAGTGCTAACTTTACCCCCCTGTCACCCCCTAAAGGGCCCGTATCTATACAGGAAGAATGCAGAGTCCCTGTAATCACAACTACACAGGTAAAACTCTCTAAAGCCAAAAACACAGCATCCATGGGACCGGGCAACATCCCAGACTGCGTTTTACATGAACTTCAGAACGAAGTGTCCCCCCACCTAAGCACCATGTTCAATCATAGCTTCACGTCAGGCTTTGTGCCCACTGAATGGCGCACAGCAACTGTTATTCCACTCCACAAAGGGGAAGCCACCACTGATCCTGGGAACTATCACCCTATTAGCCTGACGAGTCTGGTCTGCAAGACCATGGAATGTATCATCATGGAATTCATAAACAAAGACATTGGTAACCTCCAAACTCTGGACCCTACCCAGTTCAGGTTTGTGAAAGGCAGATCATGCTTCCTGAACCTGGTCGACTTCTCTGAGGCAGTCACCAAAGCCGTAGACGAGGGTAGGTGGCTCACACAGCCTATCTTGACCTCGCCAAGGCTTTTGACACCATCCCCCATTCTGGAATTATAGCTAAACTCACTAAACTAGGTTTAAATCCCTATGTCACAAGATGGGTTGCCAACTGGCTCACTGATAGAAGCCAGACTGTAAAAGTTGCAGATTCCAAATCTGACTTCAAACCAGTGACAAGTGGAGTACCACAGGGTTCAGTCCTGGGAGCTCTCCTGTTTGGTATCTACTTCTCTGAAGTACTGGCTAACACAGAAGGCCTCTGGCTAACGAAGTTCGCAGATGACTGCAAACTAGGAGCTATAGTCGAGTCCCCAAATGATGTGGACATCCTACAGAAGGGCCTCACTGAGACAGATGCCTGGTGTCAGAGTCATGGCCTCAAGCTCAATGCCAAAAAGTGCACTGTTATCCTGTTTGGTAAAAACTCTGTACCCATGAACTACCACATAGGCGGCAGTCTTCATAATGCCGAATGTGTGATAAGAGACCTTGGGACCCAGGTGGCAGTAGTCTCTCCTTTGATAATCACATTGCCACAGTAGTCAGGAAATCCTTCTACATGGCACATCTCATCACAATAGGGTTCTCATCCAGGAAAAAAGAGGTCATTGTTCCCCTCTACTCAACACTCATTAGACCCATTATAGAGTACAACACCCATTTTGAAATGTACCTCACAAGACATCTGCAGCAGCTGGAAAGGCCACAGAAGTATCTCACAAAGAGGATTACTGGCCTCAAACAGATGCCCTACACTGACTGTCTCAAAACCCCCCAGCTTTACTCTGTAGCATATCGCCTAGTCCAAGGTGATCTCTGCCTAACATATAAAGCTATGTCAAACCCAGAGCTGTTGGACATGCTACACCTAAAGAAATCCTAATCCCTCTGATCTACATGCTCTAGGGACCTAAACCTTGTCACCGCAATAAACAGGACATGCTGGAGGCATAGATTCCTGTCCCAGAGACTTTCCATACTCTGGAACAAGCTACCCATCTATGTCAAGCAAAGTTCCTCATTAACACTCTTCAAGAAAAATCTTGATGAGTGGATGGGAAATAGGAAATATACCCCGGGGATCACTTCTGTAGCTCTACTCGACAGGGGCACAGGAAATTAACTTTCTTGGGTTGGCATAAGCCAGGGAACTTTGTTGGCTAGGCTTACTTAGGCCCTTGGGCCAATAGCCTAGTACCTACCTATGAAGATGGCTGAGGAGAGTTTACTACTATTACGATTATGATTTATGACATTGATAAAGGATAGTAGGGCAGTGGTGGTACTGTGGTACAGTCTGAAGCCATGTTGAGAATTTTTCAGGTGATTGTTATCAAGAAGATAGGTTAGGAGTTATCTTTGGATATATTTTTCCATGATGTTGGCTAGAGGAGAGAGTATAGCTATGGGTCTGTAGTTTGAGAGATCAGTGAACTGCCTCCCTTGTGGAATGGAATGATATGGGATATCGTCCAGATAGTGGGAATGGTAGCTTCAGATATGGATCTGTTGATCATAATGGATATAGGGTACGCTACAGCATCAGCTGCTTTTTGTAGGTAGCCTGCAGGGAGGAGATCAGCGGCAAGGGTAGTTGGTTTTAGTTTTCTAGTTTATGGATAAATGATGTTGAGACTGGTTGAAATTTTGGGTACTGGGTATAGTGGCAGATGGATTTGGTCCACTTGGGGATAAGTTATTGGCTAGGTTTTGGACAGTTTCTGTATAGAAGCTATTGAAGGAGTTGGCGACCTCTACAGGAGAATTTGAGTTGGAGGTTGAGGGGACTGGGGTGGTGGATAGTCCTGGATGGAGAAATTTATTTAGAGTTGCCCAGAATTTTTGTGGTTTGTTTTGGTGTTTCTGTTGTAGGTTGTAATAGTAGTTTTTTGTCAGAATTTGAATGATATTCAGATCCCATTTGTCTGAAGCAATCTTTTGCAAAAGAGACATAAGGAGATTAAGACTTTCTGGATGAAAAAGGGGGCCAGGGTGGGAGTGGGTCACAAAGTCTCTTGAATAGTCAGACATATTGGACTGTCCTTGGTTTTGGGAAGTTAGAGAATTCTTTTTGGAACTCCCTTGCCATTCCTTCTTAAAGATCTGTTTACCTGAATTCTGTTAAGATTGTTTATTTGTTTTCTGCCAAAAAAATGGAAGAGGAGAAAGAAAATCCCTAGAATAATTTGGAAAATTAGAGCTAAAAAATCTTACAGATTTCATGGACCAGCTTGCCCCTTTCATCTCACGTTTTGATCACCTCTGCAGCAGAGGGACCACACAGTAAATCTCTATCCAAGGGAGAATTTAAAAACTCATTTTATCATCATCTGGAAGGTTTAAGAATGCAGCCATGCAAACCTCATTAAAACAGTACCACTGGCCATATCCCAGGAAGAAGTACTAAGAGAATCATACAACACGCTGGGAACAATGAGTAGTAACCTGTGCAATAGAAGAAACTAAGTTATTTAAAGCAGATTTTTCCTCACTAGAAGAAAATGCAGAGAACATTACTTGTTCTTTCATGATTTGTCAGAACAAGTTTAACATGAAGCTGACTATTCAAAATTCTGGAAACCCAAACTGCAAAAATATACACTTTTCCCCATACCTATCAACAAGTTTCCCATTGCTGGCTGACTAACTGGAAAATTGCAGAAAGTAACACATACATCCTATAAAGTTGACAGAACAGGAGGAATGGGTGTTGATTCTGAAAAGTCCTTCTGAAAAACTCAGTATTTTCTAAGGGACTGATAAACCTCAGTGTTCTCTCACTGAAAACACTGGCACACACTAGCAACAGTCTCAATGAAAAAGAAACCCCCTCAGGGAAAATAAGAAACTGAGCCCTCCTCTGAGCCTGAATCAGAAATCTGAGGGGGTAAAAAAACTGAATCCATCCTTGCATCTTCCTGTTCAGATTCAGAATCTTGAATCTCTTCAGGATAAAAGGAATCCCTCTTTCTTTTACCAGAAACTATGTTACCAGCTTTACTAGAAGGATCAATAGCCTGAATCAAACACTAAGCCAGACCCAGTAAATTACTCCTGCCTAAAGAAATTTGAGGAGTACATACATACTTGGATTTCTGTTTTTTTTTTTTTTTGACAGGAAAATTAGGGCAAACTGTGTTGATAATGGCAGCAGTTGCTTGCCCAGGGATAGGCACAGCATTCTGGCACAAGAGGGAAACGTTCCTCATTCCCTCTTCCAGAACTGACAAAAGTGGCTCTCCCTTGCCCACTAATGGAACTCCAATAGCCACAGAGGACATGGCAGACCCCAGGTCATAGTGACTGTACCCCAGTGGAATCTGGGATAAAAGATGAATGGTCTGAGGTAAAAAAAAAATGGCAACAGCAGAGTCACCCAGCTGCAGCTGAGGCAAACTGCTAGACTGCTGTGGTGGCAAAAGGCTGTTTGCTTTTTCATTTTTGTGGTTGGAAGAAGGAACAACTCTAGGACAAGTAGTCTATTCCATGGTCAAGGCAAAAATGGTGCCAGTGAAACTACTAAGTCCACAAAAGTTACTTTTATTTTTTGTTAGGAAAAAAATACAGTAAAAAGTACTTTCAAAACACTATGTCAGCCCCACCAAGGAGAAACAAACATGATTTCTCCACAGAAAACATGTTTTCAGTTAGTATCCACAGAAAACATGTTTTCAGTTAGTTTATACTACTTTTAAACTAACAGAAAAAACAGCTTTCTGCTTAAAACTACCTTACGGTCTTGAGACAGTCTTGTTAAAACACAATACTCCTAGCTTTAAAACATATTTTCTGAAGAGGAAAATAATAAATTATCAATACCTTTAAGAAAATGGAAGCCATTTTTTTCCCAAGAGCAACTTATCTGCCCAGGAAAGGAAAACACAGGCTGACCATTGATCCCTGAAAGGCTCAAAGGAGCGTACTCTTCGGCAGCAGGAAACCTCTAAAGGGTTTTGCCCCCAAACTTGTCTTTTAGTCAGCTCAACTTGAGCTGTTTGACAGTTTGAGTGTGTAGAATGTACCCTGAAGCTCTGGAAGGTGGATGAGTCTATCAGTCCTACAGGTAACTATAGAAAGACTACACATCTGCTAGGTATGCAATGAGGCCATGGAGCATAATGATGGGTAGGCACAGAACGCCATACTTTCCTACTAGAAGATGTGCATACAAGGGTGAAACTACATAATATCAATTGAGCTGTGTGTTACACTAGTATCAGCAATGTGCTGGTGGGCATGAGAGGCCATGGAAGGTATGGATTCTTATCAAATAACTAAACGGACAAATTGTTGACTGATCAAAACCATATCATTGACAAATCAGTCCTTTGAGCCATTCTGGCTGAGATCGTGTTACAATAGGAATCAGGAAATTTGCCCTTTTCTCCACTGTAGTGCAATCTCAGAGATAACATATATAATTAGCTGGGAGTGTGGGGGGTGCAGGGGGGCAAAATATGTTTTTGTGGTGTATGCAGGTTTGTATTTGTTTTGAGTTTGTTTTGACGGAGTGAATTGTTAATGATATGGTTTCCACTATATGACATTCGACAATTTGTCCATTCAATTACTTCATAGTTATCCAGAAGGCATGCATAAGCTTAACTGTATGAGTATGTGGTGTGGGATTAAGATAAAGAAAGGTCATGTGGACATAGACTCTGATACAAACTATACAGGCCAACATGCTCAGTGCATTCTGAAGCTATGGTGTAGCTAGTTGGGAGTTGTCCGTAGTCACTGTGGCTTGGGGAGGGGCTGCAAGAAACTGACATCCCTCTATGAGCTCTGGGGAGCATACACCATAGGAGGGACTTCCTGCATGCGTTGTTTATGTGAACAGGATGTGTCAATGGCAGATCTTAAAGGGACCACTGAACCGCTAATGTCCAC
Source organism: Protopterus annectens (assembly GCF_019279795.1). Taxonomy (NCBI): domain Eukaryota; kingdom Metazoa; phylum Chordata; order Ceratodontiformes; family Protopteridae; genus Protopterus; species Protopterus annectens. Next base: position 658,595,310 of record NC_056746.1, read on the forward strand.
TGCAGAATTTGCATATGAAGGAGAGCACAGGGGAGAAGAGTAATGGTGGCTGCCATGGAACCCAAGGCTCTCAAAACCGCCTCAGCTGGTGGAAGATAAGATTGCAAGATCACAGATACATGAAGTCGTTAGTTCCGGACTCTTTCTGGAGTTAAAAAGACCTTGGTATAAGACGTACTGATTCTCACTCCTATATAGTCCAAGACCAGAACAGGGTCTAGAGAAGACTTGGATATGTTGATTGTGATGCCCAGCAAGTCTGACAATTTCAGGAAATAGTCCCTAGCCTGACAAAGTAGATGCCTGGTGGGATCGGCGAGGAGCCAGTCGTCCAGGTACGGATAGACCTGTATCTCCTTAAGCCTCAGGTGAGCTGCTACTACTGCCATGACCTTGGTGAACACCATGGGGGCTGTGGTGAGACCGAAGGATAAGGCTCGGAACTGATAGTGATTTGCCCCTAGCCGAAAGCGGAGAAACCTCCTGGAGCATCTGTGCATTTTGATGTGATAGTACGAAGCCTGAAGATCTATGCAGCACTTCCAGTCATTCCCCTGCAGGTAAGGCAGGATTGTAGAGTGACCATCTGGAACTTTCCTTTGGCAACCGACAGGTTTAGTGTGGAAAGGTCCAGAATGGGCCTTAGGTCCCCCTTCTTTTTTGGCACCAAAAAGAACCTGGAATAGATGCCTGATCCAGACTGATCTAGGGGGATGGGCTGGATAACTCATTTCCTTAGCAGCTTTCTGATTCCTGTTGCTGCTGCCTCCCTTTGCTCGGGTGGAATGTCCAGAAGGTGATTTTGTGGAATGGGAGGAGTTAGAAAGGGGATTGTATAACCTCTGCATATTATTTGCAGCACCCAATGGTCTGATGACATGGACTCCCATGCTGTCAGGTGCATCGAAAGTCGACCTCTGACTGCTTCCAGAGCAGAGCAGAGCAGCCGGGTCTGTCCGAGAATGGTTTTCGAGATCCAAAATTTCTCGGACCCCCCCCCCCCCGCCTCGATCCGGCGTCTGTCCTGACTCCCTCTGCCTCTAGAGGAAGGTGAGTCCCAAGTGTCCCAGGAATACTGAGACTTCTGGAACCACATCTTCTTTTGTCTCCTCTGATTCCCGCAAAAGGATCTTTGTGGGTTAGAGAAGTGGATTCTGATGGCAGACAGTGCCTTCCCTTCCTTCTCACTCTGGACTAACTTCTCACGAACTGTCTTCCCAAACAAGGAAGAACCATCATAAGGGGCATTCACAAAAGACACCTTAAAGGGTTCCGTGAATTGACAAAGCCTAAGCCAGGTGTGTCACCTCATGGCAATGTCAGACCCAGCGGCCTTTGCTGCTCCTTCAGTGGCATGTGAAAGGAGGTGCATGAACATTTTCATAATCGCTTTTGAAAGTGGCCATTCTTGTGGAGAATGTGCATTTATCCTCCGGAGACATGGACTCTGGGCACGACTCAGTGAACTCCAAAACCAAAAAAGTGGTGCAATAGTGCTCAGATAAAAAACTTGAAATCCAAAGAAAGAGCACTAATGTTGTGAGTCCTCAGATAAAATTTATTGCAAATAAGATTTAGCGCTTTCGTCAATACCAGTTGACTTCATCAGAACAATAAAAAAACAAACATAATAAGTTTAAATACTACATACTTTACTGTGATTGCTTCTCCCTTCCCCCAATAATTAAACAGTGAATCATCAGTTCATGAATATCCAACTCAATTCATGAATATTAAGTACATATTAGTTAAAAACACCACTAAAAACCTGCTCTAATATATTTATATGATACATTTTACAACAAAAAAGAGATTTAATCAAAATTTTCATCATTGCAAAGGCATATTAAACAACCCCAAACAAAAACTTTTTTATTTAAAAAAAATATTAAATAGTAAACCATTCAAACCTGTCCTGCCTTTTCTTTTAAATTGGCAGGCTGGTCAAATGGTCATTTAAGCCTGGAGGGAAGTTTGCAGCTAGTCTTAATTGCCATAACAGTTCTTTTTTTATTTAAGACATTTTGCCAATATCCCCCTAGCTTCAATGTAGACAAGATCAAGAATAGCAAATTTAAAACCACAGGATTCAGCACATTGTGTACTATGTTTATATAAAGCATTAGTTTCTTTTTTATTTTTCATGTCGTATAAATGTTCATATATCCTAGTTTTGAATAACCTCTCCGTCTTTCCAACATAAAATGATGTACAAGTGTTACACCTAGCAATGTACACCATATTACTGGAAAGACAATTACCCCTTCTCAAAAATACAATACTTTTGTTTTGATTATCAATGTTAAAAGAACTATCCTGTAAAATATATGAACAATAGGAGCATCTGCCACAAGGCCTGCTCCCATTAAATTTCACATGTAAACCTTGACTGTTGGTTCCCCCTCTCCAAGAATGACTTTATATTGGGTCCTATTTTAGTTGAAAAAATAGGTTTATCACCTACTAATTGGAAAACTTCGCTGTTGGTTTTAAAAATATTCCAACTTTTACATATTATTTCTTTCACTTGATGATACAGCGGACTATATTGAAACAACACATGCCTGTTGAAAATCAATTTTGTTCTCATTCTCAATAACTGTCACGGTATTGTTGATTTTATTTAGTCCCTTTCCCAACAATGGTATATACCTTTAACCCCAATCATCCAATACTCCTGTTAGAATAGTGTCAATAAACTCACCAGGGTAGCCTCTTTCAAGGAACATGTCCTTCAAATATACAAATTCCTGGATTACATCATTTTTTGAGGATATCATTCTGGCAACTCTGATGGCCTGACCTTTGATAATGCTTTTCTTTAGGAATATAGGATGATGACTATCAAAATGTAAATTCTAGAAATAAATTTATCCTGGTCCTTTATTATCTTGGTGTCTAGATAATTAATTTCTTGTTCATGAAAATCAAAAGTGAATTTAAAAAAAATTAGTAGTCTCATTTAAATATTGGAAGAATAATGGTATGGATTCAGAAATTCCTTTCCATAAAATAAAAATATCATCCAAAAACCTATTATAAAATAATACATTAGAAAAAAACTCACTTTTAAAGACATGTTCTCTTTCCCAACCTAACAAAACTAAATTTGCATACAAAGGGGCGCAGTCAGCTCCCATCGTCACTCCCTTTACCTGTCGAAAATATTCCCCCTCAAAATATATATAGTTGTTTTCCAAAATGAGACTCATAAGTTCACATATTAAACTAATCTCACCAGGGGGCAAAAAAGAACAAGTAAAAAGCACTTCTTCAAAGAAGCTTAATCCTTCCTGTTTAGGAATACAGGAAAACAAATCCTAAACATCTATAGTAAGGAAAATACAATTTGGACACCACAAGTCACTTTTAAGTTGACCAAGGAAGTCCCAGAAGTCCTTTACCAAATGTGGGAATTGCTTTACAACATGCTTAACTTTTTTATCAACATATACAGCCAGGTTATGTGTTTTGGAACCTGCAGCTGCTTAATAGGCCTAAAGGGTGGTTTTTCAACATTCTTATGTACTTTCAGTATGCCAAAAAAAACCCAGGAATTTTAGGGTGTAAATTCAAAAGAAAATCATAGTCTTCTTTGGAAACCCTCTTGTCCATAACATATTCATATAGAAAACTATATATATGTATTTCATTCCTAGAACATGGTGAGTAATTTTCAACATTAAACAAAATAGCCTGCATAGTATTGGTGTAATCCTCAGAGTTATACAATATAATGCCTCCACCCTTATCAGACATCATGATACGTATACTCTTGTCCTCTCTTAATTCATTTAATAAACTTTTTTCCTTTTTACTTAAATTAGAAAATGTTCTTCTTTTCTCTCCCCACATTTTATAAATATCTTCCTTAACAGTTTTTTCAAAGGCAGTTATAAGTGGATGAGAGGGGGGGGATTAAAAGTACTACTTTTTCTAAGTATTTTATTAGAACAATTGATGGAATTATTACCATCCTTGTCTGAAAACATTATTTTTAAATTTAACTTTCTCAGATAGAGTTGTATATCCACCAGTGTTTCTGCTACATCTGGAATCTTGGTGGGAACAAATTTGAACCCCTTAGAAAACAAGGAAAAGAATTCCTCAGAAATATTCTGTCAGTATAATTGTATATATGAAACTCATTTAATGTATGCTGAATGTTACTAACTTGTTTCACTAAAACTGGTGTTTCTACCACCTGGTGAAATCCTTGTATTGTTGTGCTACTTTGCTGTAAGTATTGTATGTCTCTTGTTTCCGACTGGCTATTCTTTCTGAGCGTCTTGGTAATGGAAAATCCTGGTAATCCGCCAAATTACCCTCCTCTTCTTCAATAGAATGTTCATCCTCACCCAACAACTCAAAATTCACATTATCCATATTTTCCTCTTCATGTTGTGTTAAAGGTACATAAGCATCCTTGCCTTCATAACTAAAAAACAGTTTATCAATGGGGTACACTTTGCATTGCTTATACTGCTTATAATCTCTATCCAGCTTTTTCACTTTCTTGTTAAAAATATTATCACATTTCTTTTCAACCCTACTAATAATCTTATAGTAAAATCCCTCATACCGTGTAAACAATAAATCACTAAAAATCATTTCATTTAAATTATTGACTTACTTCCGAAGCCTCTTCTCCATCTGTTCATAATAAAATATACTCTTATTAAGTAGTTCAAACCCCCACTTGTCAAACATGGTGGTAAACACATTGATAATTTCAGTATTATAGTGTATCCCAAAAGGGAATTTAAAAACCCTTAACCCGCTGCGGAACCACCTTGTTCCTGATACATTCATTTCTTTTTATTTTTCATGTCGTATAAATGTTCATTCTTATGTATTTTCGGTATGCCGAAAGAAACAGGAATTTTAGGGTGTAAATTCAAAAGAAAATCATAGTCTTCTTTGGAAACTCTCTGGTCTATAACATATTCATATAGAAAACTATCCACCCTTTGAGTTGTTGGGTGAGGATTGGGTGAGGATGAACATTCTATTGAAGAAGAGGGGGATAATTCGGTGGATTACCAGGATTTTCCATTACCAAGATGCTCAGAAAGAATAGCCAGTCGGAAACAAGAGACATACAAAACTTACAGCAAAGTAGCACAATAATACAAGGGTTTCCCCAGGTGGTAGAAATACCAGTTTTAGTGAAACAAGTTAGTAACATTCAGCATACATTAAATGGGAAGAGATCGCCCACTGCCAGAGTCTGAGTGATTCTCGACATAGGGGGTAGGACCTGGTTCCGCCCTGCTTGTTGATGTACCACACTACAGACATATTGTCCATTTGAATTGCAATGGCCCCGGTAGGAAGAGAGCCCTGAAGAGCCTGCAACGCTAAGAGCACGGCCCTCATCTCCAAGACAATTATGTGCAGATGGTACTCGTGAGGTTGCCAGGTGCCTTGGACTGTCCTGCCTTGATAATGCCCCCCCCACCCAATCAGGGAGGCATCTGTGGTCACCGTAGCAACTGGAGGGGGAAGAACAAATGGTCTGCCGTGGAGCACTGATGTGGAGACCATCCACCACGCAAGGTGCTTCTTGCATGCTTGTGTGATCATAATCATGTAAGACATGGGAAGCTGCTGGAAGGACCATTGGGTGAAAAGAAGCCACTAGAGAATCCTCATGTGAAAACGAGCTAGAAGTATGATCGCTGCTGCCATGAGACCCAGAGTTTGAAGGACAAACCTGGCTTGAATTCTTTTGCATGCTAATAAAACCTTCACATGCTGACGAATCACTAACACCCTGTCTGGTGGGAGGCTCGCTAACATGTCTTTGGTATTTAAATTTGCGCCTATAAAGGTGACAGACTGACAGGGCGACAATGCAGACTTTTCGAAATTTATTGTGATACCTAGCCTGGAGCAAGTGTCGATAGTGTAGTCTCTGGCTCGCAGAAGGTGATGTCTGGTGGTAGCAGTGAGGAGCCAGTCGTCGAGATATGGAAACACCTGGAATCCTTGCCATCTCAGGTGAGCGGTAACTACTGCCATACATTTGGTAAATATCCTGGAGGCTGTGGTGAGACCAAAGGGCAGAGCTCTGAACTGATAATGGCTGGCTCCCAGCCGGAAGCGAAGGAATCTTCTGGAGCGTCTGTCCATTTTGATGTGGTAGTACGCATCTTGAAGATCTATAGAGCACATCCAATTGTCCTGACCCAGGAACGGCAAAATGGACTGTAGCGTGACCATCCGGAACTTCGTTCTTTGTACAGACCTGTTCAATCTGCTGAGATCCAGAATGGGTCTCCAGTCCCCTGTCTTTTTTGGTACCAAAAAGAACCTTGAGTAAATTCCAGATCCTTGTTGGTCTGCTGGGATTTGCTGGATGGCCCTTTTTCTTAGCAGTTTTGAGACTTCTTGCACTGCTTGGTCCCTTAGATTGGGTGGAACGTCTGGAAGGGACTTGTTTGACCTTAAGGGGGTGCGAACGAAGGGGATTCTGTAGCCTCCGGATATGACGGACTGTACCCATTTGTCTTGTGTTATGTCTTGCAGGCTCTTGGGTACAGTGATAATCTTCCCCCAACTGCCTTCAGAGGTGGGCAGCCGGGCAACCCTTCAGGGATGCTGGAAGGGCTTCTCAGAGAAAGATTCTCTGCTGCCCTGATTTTGTGGACCCCCTCTGCCATGTGTCTGTTACAGTTCCCTCCTCTGCCCCTGGATGGGAACTCACCACATGTGTCCAGTGAGGCTCCCTGGGATTTCTGGAACCACATCTTTCCACTCTTCTGACCCTTAGGATATGGTCTGGAAGGAGTGGAAAAATGGACTCCTACGGCAGACAGAGTCTTGCCTTCCTGCTCACACCTGGTAAGGGTATCTTTCACCTGTGATCCAAAGAGAGAGGAACCATCAAAAGGGGTGTTGGTGAAAGACGCTCTGAAAGGTTCCACAAAGTTACATAGCTGCATCTAAACGTGCCTTCTTAGGGCCACGCCTGTGGCTCTACTCGCACCATCAGCAGCATACGAAATAAGCCTCATGGAGGAGTTTACCACTGAATTAAGAGTCGCCAGCTGGGAGGCTGCCTTAGCCTGGGCCCCCTCAGCTGATGGATCTTGGTGGGTATCTCCAAGCTCTTTCAGGAAATCCCTCTGAAGACAGGTAAAGTGACACACGTAATTCAGGGACAGCATGGAAAAGGTCGTTGAAGAGAACATCTGTTTCCCATATCTGTCCATCGTCCTGGACTCCTTGTTAGGGGGATGGACAGATGAAGAAGTTTCAGACAACTCCTTCTTTGTGGCCACCGCTACCACCATGGCATCAACGGGGACACCTTTGGTCAAGAACTGTTTGTCCTGTGGTGCAGTAATGAATTTGGCAGGTCTTCTACGGGTCAGTTCCACTGTGTCTGGAGCCATCCACGCCTTCCAAGCCACCACAGACATCAGTGGGTCGAAAGGCGGAGACACCCAGGAGGTGGAAGGTCGGGATCCAAATGCATCCAGGAATACCGACTCATTCTCGGAAGGGCTTAGGGCAGTCCAGTTCCCCCTCTGCCTAAGCATCTCAAGGATGTCTGAGAAGGAGACATCTTCAGAGGGGGATCTTGGGGATCCTTCCGACTCCTCTTAGTTGGTATCCGATTTCATAGACTCGGGGGAGTCAACATGCTTCCTCTTGCATTTCCTCTTGTGAGGTGGCTCCTCTGAATGATCAGGGGAGGCCTCGGAAGAGGAGGATACACCCAAGGGGGTGTCCTGGAGCACTGGATCCCCACGCTTGGGGTCTGGAAGAGGGGCAGAGGCTGACGCAGGCACCCTAGGGGGAGGAACTGATGGGGTCGATCGTGGGACTGACTCGGGGGCCAGTACACTCCATATCACCTCAAAGGTGTCCCTGTCCAGACGCAGAGAGGGCTCCAGTTCTGAAGAAACCAGAGCCCCTCCCCGCACCAGGGGGGATGGCTCCGAGGCAGATGTGGGAGCCGAGCTCACCTGAGCTGAAGCCCCGAGAGGGAGAGCAGGGTCGGACAAGGATCCGATACCACTTGCCCCCTTGGAGCCGACGAGGGAGTCTTGGTGCCCAGATCTCTCCAGGGAAGGTACCATGGAAGGGATCGGAGCCGACGATGGAACCAAAGGAGAGGGTATCGGAGCCGATGGTTCCACGACTCAAACCCCAAATGAACTCCGACTCCGAGCTCATGGGATGAGTTGGAGGAGGAATATCTAAAGCTGCGGACAGAGCCTACACCTGATGAGGGGGGCTGGACAACATTTTGGCTAGGGCCTGTGATTTTAACAGCCTACTGACCACTCTTTCCAAGTCATGGTCCGAAAGTCTAGAGGACCGAGAAGAGTGGGATGAGCGATGACTACGCTCTGACTGGAGTAGAGGCGACTTCGGAACTGAATGTATCAACTACAGAGAAGGAGACCTGGATCTTTTCTGACTCTCAGACGGCTCTGAAGAAAGTGTCGTAGCCGACTGGGAGGGAGGAACCTCGGTTCCAGCCAGAGCCGAGATAGACTGTATGGCTTCACCCAACGGCTCCGAACTGGGAGCCGAAGGTTTAGGTGGCCTGGAAGATTTCACGGGCTGAGCCTTCGCCGGTGAATCTTGGGGTTTAAGCAAACCCCTCAGGATCAATTTGTTTTTGCGCTCCTGCAGGACTCTTGGACTGAAAGCATGGCAAATCAAGCAAGAGTCCTGCAGGTGCACGGTGCACAGACAATAAACACAAGAAGTATGACCATCTGTCAGACACATCTTCTGACAGCATGAGTCACACTTCTTGAATCCGGATGGTTTAGGATCCTTGGACATCCTGGAGGAAAACCAAGGACAAGAAACACACACAGAAAAGGTTAAAGTAACTAGCCACTAAGAATTACCCCACTACAGTTACCACAACCAAACTACAAATACTACTACAAACAAAACTATATTTAACTATCACTAAACACTAACAGTGATAATAAAGGATTTATTTATTTTTTTATTTTTTTTTTTATAGAGGAGATAGAGAGAAAAAGGTAATCCTCTAACTTAAACGGAAAACCTTTCTGAGGTAAGGAAAGGGAGAGAAGGGGGTAAGGGGAATCTCTCTAACTTAAACAAGTTTCTTTGGGATAAGTAATCGGGATCTAAAAAAAACTAGCTACAATACAACAGTCTAATCTAACGACTAAATCTACACTAAAACTAGCAGTTTTGACAAGAAAATACAACAATAATAAAGTTTTATAGGACTTGAGCCAGTAGAACAACCTCACAGCAGAAGCGGCAAATGAGATCTGGGTATCTAGTGCCAGGCATCATGGGATATAGGGGGGCCTCAAACCAGTAAGCAGCTCTCGAGCTTTTGAAAATGGCTGAGTCGGAGCCGAGGATCGGCTCCAAACCCAACCAGCAAGAATGAAGGCGAGATAGACAACTTAACATCGAGCCTTCTGAGGAACTGGTAAGGAGACTCCTCTCACCAGATCTGTCATGGGGATCGGAGCAGAGCCCGACAGAGCCGAGATACCGAGGGGTAGACCTTGACCCGACAGTGTCAGCATCAATGGAGAAAGGCCCAACCCCTCAGATCCGATGCCCAGGCTTCGGCTCCGAGAGCCACTCAGGACCAAACCAGTCGGATCTGATGTGCTCCAGGTAATGGCCGGCATTGACGTACATGGTACAATCGGCGCCGGCCCCTTGACTACGGGACCTCTCAGATCCAAGAACTCCTATATCGGGGGTCTGATCGGAGAAAGAGATATCGAGGCAAAGAAGGGAAGCAAGCCTCCCCCTCTGGAGGGAGAGGGGGGCTGGCAAGACCCCCATCTGAATCTGGGTAAGAATAAATTTTGTCCATGTCTGGTTCAGATAAACTATGGGTGGACCGTGATGAGGCCACCAATGCCAGCTGGGAGGGTCAGTGTACGGAGGCCCTGGAAAGAGATCTAAGCTCTTCCAGCTCCGGTGAGAATCTCGGTGATCGAAGCCAAGGAGAAGGTGGCCTGGAAAAAAATGTCTGTTTGTGGGGGAGAACCCACCGGATCTGGATGGTCCAGGGATCTCTTCCTCCCCTTGTCTCTCTCTGTCCTTGCTCCTCTCTTTTTTGGATTCCCTAACCACAGGCCTTTTATCAGGAGGTTGAGTCCTGGGGCTGGGAGGGAGAGGAGACCTCTGCTGAAGTAGAAGGTGCGGTCAAGGCCGTGACCACAACAGATGAAGAGCCAGCCGCCTCCGTAGAAGGCAGAAGCGCCTTAAAGATCAAGGTTGCTCTATGATCCTTTAAGGCCCTGGGGTTGAACCCCGCACAAATAGAGCAGTCGGAAGATAAATGAGCTGCCCCCAGACACACAACACAGAGTGTGGCCATCCTCAGGGGACAACTTATGGCCACACTCTATGCATTTTCTAAAGATCAGTTTGGCCTGCTGATCAGCCATATCCAACACACAAAAAAGTTTAACCTACCAAAGTTTAACTGAACTACCCGACCCCAACACTCACACTCTCTCACTCGGAAGGCAGGGGAAGGGAGACAAGACCTAAACTACCTAACACGAGACAACTTTTTTTTTTTTTGAGGAACGCAAAACAAGGGAAGGGGAGGCAAGGCACAGTAGGAAGCCTACCTACATTACTACAACTCAGAACACCCACAAAAAAAAAATAAAAGTACCTACCACACCTGGAGCTCTAGACTACGCTGCTTGGCAAAGCCACAGCAAATGAGATCTGGGGAAGACAGGAGATGGAGAGGTATTATGGGTAAGGGGAGGAGCTTGGAGCTCAGATCAGATGCTGCTGAAACTGCTATCTCGGATCCAATCCGGATCCAACATCCCACAGGTTGATGATCAAATGAAGTTAACTACTTCAGATCACTTATTTCTTTTCTCTTTCAGGGACTGCTTTGGGAATGGCTGATTACAAGGTCATATTAACTTCATAGTAGGTATCTATAATGATGCTGTACTCCAAAACTGAAATGAGATGGTTGCGTCTCCACACATACAGTACTTATGCAAAAAGCCCTAAGCGGGTCACATTAAGGGTTCTCACCGACATGCTTATGGATGTCCTGCAAATAACAAGGTCGTACAGCTATGAAGCGGACATATTTCAGTTGACATTCACAGTGTATGGCACATATGGACAACTTAATACACTGTGTCTGTTGTTAGATTGTACCCCAGTGACAGGAGTTCATAGACACCTATATCTGGGGCAGATGGCATAAAGGAGGTGATTACTTCCATTTGCTCAGAAGGTACACAAGATGGAATAACAGAAATGGATTTCAATCTGCTCGGTATAGAATGGAGAAACAGATTCTTCAAGTAGTTTTAAGAAAAACCTTTTAGACATTTTTGTTGGAAAAGAACAGAATTTTTTAAATATAGCTATATGGAGGTGATAACATGTTAGATATTATGTATATGCATAAAGGTCTGCTCACTGAAACTACAACGGCCTCCATAGTGCATTTTTCAGCCTAACCAGCTAGTTGTTTTGCCATCTAAGTGGTAGTTTTCAGGAATTTTCCAGTGTTTCTTTGCATCCTTTACAGGTTTTTGAACATTGCAACTGTCAGGTACTATTACCCATAAGCAGTAGCAATCATCCAGTTATAGTAGTTTCTTGGAATATTTCAGTACCTTTTCATACCAGCAATTACTGTAAACCAATACTTATCATAACTACAAACTATGGAAGCTGAACATAAAGATGTTCTTTGGGAATATATTTTGCAGGCAAAAATATACAATAAATGGAAATATATGAAGGAATATATTTCCGGTTTAAAATCTAGAATAAACAGGTTAAAACTGGGAAAAAAAAACATTTTCTTTTTACTTGTAATGTTAGTAAATGGAATGGTGCTACAAGTCTATAGACCTATCTCCATTCTCTGCCCCCACTGCTACAATTTTTGAAATATTACTTTACAACCAGGTTATAAAATACATCAGTGCCTACAGTCTGTTCACTGACCCTCAATATGGGTTTTGCACAAGCAAATACACACTTACTGCACTATATACTGCAATGACTCATATATCCAATGCCATTTGGAAAGGGACAGTTATAAGCCAGAAATGTCAATGATCTCAAAAAACCTTTGAGGGAATTATCCACCACGACCTCTTACAGAAACTGCAAACAATAGGCTTTAGCACAGATGTGATTTACCAGGCTTCCTTAACATTCTGTCTTTCTCAGCATTCTAAATGATAACCAAATCTCATCTTTTGGAACCTTCTCTACAGGTGCCCATCATGGGTCTGTACTTGGCCCAACAGTTTTCTCTGCTTATTAAGGATATCACTATATTAATCCCTGATTCCTCTGTACTTTATGCAGACAATAGCTTTATACACCACTATGCCCTGCATCAAAGAAGGTGAACTTTCCTTCCAAAGCCACTTCACCTCAGTCAGTATGTATTTTATCCCCAATAATCATCATCATCTGAATTTACCAAATCAGCTGATGTGCTATTTGGTACCCACCACAATAGTTAAAGGATAGCAACCCAGGCTGAGACTGAAAATGGTCATTTGTGATTAGTGCTACATTCTGACTGGCAAATTAAAAAAAAATTGCCAACATTTCTGACACAGACATAAACAAGATAATCCATCAATCTGTATATAGGTAACTTGGACTTCATCTTGATCCTTCTCTCAAAATTTCTCTTCACACTGAGCAAATAGTACGGTCCTCCCCCAATCAAAGGCATGCCTCTCTGTCTGTGACCATCTCGTCTATGAAGCCACAGTAGCATAAGCAAAGGCATGCTCATTTCAAGATTAGAATATAGCCAACCTTTGACAGCCTTAAATGCATTCCACAAATAAACTGAACAAATAGAGCCCTCTCCCAATTAAAGGCATGCCTCTCTACCTAAAACCATATCATACCTGAAGCTATAGCCATCCCTTGATAGCTTTAAACTCATCCTGCAAACAAACATAACTTTTCACCCTGCAGAGAACATCACTAAATATACTACAGAATGTCTATGGCTTCTGCAACTACAAGAGCAAATCTTCCTCTTATCTTGCCTTATATTTAAATGAATCAATTGCAGTTAATGCCCATTTGCCTCCAGCAAGCTCCTAATAAAACCCTAAATTAGGACCTCCACAACACCACAACCAATGCCATCACTGTTTTGCATATTGGTGACAAAAGCTTCACTGACGTTGTCTTTTTTAAAAAAAATTCAAAAGCAAACAAAACAGAAAAAAAAACTCAACAATGAACATATCACTGTTTCAGGTATGTTGGCTAATTACCTCAACTTTTCCTTAATCAGAACTCCTTCCCCCCAAATAATTTGAAATTATGTTAGTAGAAACTTACAGCCATACCTCTCAAGTGTACAGGTTTTCACAGAATGTCCAGATTTTTGCCTCATATTTTTGGTCATTTTCTCATAAAATTGTAGTTTTCTGGCACATCATTGGCAAATTGTTGAGGGTTGAAGTCAGAAAATAATGACAGACATTTGAGTTTCAAGCTTCATACCCTTTAGAAAATTCATGCTAAAGCAAAACCTGTTATTTTATCAATTTTCTAAGTTTGTACGAGCAGTATTTAAAAAGTGTGATGGCTTTGTCCGGATTTCTTGCTCCAAGAGATCAAGAAGCTTGGTTATAACTGTAAATATCTACTGCATATATACAGATTTCATCTTTACAAACTTTTATACATCTCCAACACTTCCGTCTCCTACTTTTCCTTGTAAGTGCACATTTGTATACACTCAGTCTTTCATTGCAAATGCACAACAGTTACATGCATACATATCTGATTCCTGTATGTTTACATCTGTTGCAAACAGTCTATCACCCGAAAAAAATTATTTACTTATAAATATATTTGATTCTTCAGACTTTCATCAATACTACTTGCAACTCTTAATTCCTTTGTCCTACTAAATAAATGGGTATATATTATAACTACAAATGATCAAATGATCGAACGTTGTTATATCGAACTCTAAAGTTTGAATTGACAAAACATCGAACAACCAGAACAGTGATTTTTTTTCACTGGTCCCAAAAAAAAAAAAAGACATTAAAACATTGCATAATGAGGGGGGCTTCGCCCCCCACACCCCCTACTTAAATATACCAACTCCGAGATTGCACTACAGTGCCGAAAATGGCAAAGTGACAGAAGCGGCCAAGTGACTTCTTTCCCAGGGAAAGAATTCACTTATATGCCGCTTTGTCATTCTGCCTTTTCGACATTTCAAGTTCGACCAAGACGCATTCGACAAAATGTATCTTCGGTCATCTGATAGGAACCCTGAATAAATATGCATTTGATTTCTTGCTATCACCTTCTCACTTACTTCCCTCCATTCAAACCCCTTCCACTTTCAACACTATTTCCAACTGCATTTGAGTTTCCCTTCTCACGCTCTTATTTTATCTCTTTACTCCTACTATATTTAGTGGAATCTGCTTCTACCTTAGAACAGTCAAAATAGTGTAATCGAGGCTATGTGAGGTTCACCATAGCCTACCTATCTTATTCTCTTATTTCAACCGAATTAAACTTCCTACATCCTAGCAATTCTTACTACTACCTATCTCTTGTAGTAATAGCCTTCCTTTTCTCCACTTACATGTAAGCTTCTTCTGCCACTGCCTTACCTTAATCCACCAGGATTTTCTTCTTCCCCTCAGAATGAGATTGAAAATTTTGTAAAGTGTGACTAATCTATTCCTTTAACTAAATTAGATTTTTATGATCTGTTAACTAGCTGCCATCTAAATAATATGTGAACTGGAAACTTTGTGAAAAGTGCCTTACATAAGCTATTAATCAAAAACTGGTTCCTTCCTAAATTGTACGGTATTCATTGCACAGTGGCAGAAAATGATCCTTGGGTTAGCCCACCCACGCAGGTAACAAATGTATATAAAATTAAAAAAAAAAAAAAAGAAAACTGCTGAAATAAACTGCTTAAAAACTGAAAGCAGGGTAAATAACTTGGATAAAAAGATTAAAAGAAATGCAAAGTGTGATCGCCAAAAGATACAAGGAATGTGTTCCGAGAAACACGAGGGACAATAAAAAAAGGTTTCTTTCAATATACCAGGAAAGGGAAAAAACAGCTTCAACTGCTTTAAAGTGAACAATTTATTTTGTAAGGAAGGAAATAACATTACTGCACTATTAAAAAAAAAATGTTTGTTACTTCCTATGGGTTTAAAAGCTCTGTCTTAAACGTTATAAAATGCTGAGATCTAGGGTAACAAGTGTAAATCGAAAGGGAAGGCATCAACAGAAAATAATAGCTATAAATCAATTTATGTTTTCAGCAATACAAGGAAGGTTATGGAAATATTAGTCCTAAAAAAAAATACTGGAAGAACTTTAGGCAATAGGCCAATGTAATACTAATATGTGTACATAAAGAACAGAGAAGTCACAACATGCAATCGGTTACTCTAGACTGGTGTAATCATAGTAATAGAAGCAAACAATCAAACTTATATAGACTGATCTATGCAATGACTTGACAGCAGCATTTGAGAACAGTAAACCATGAACTACTGACTTAAAAGATGAATAAGATTGGTATAGATAGCTCTTTGGTTAGGTGGATATAGTCGTGGCTGCAAAAAAAAGAAAATGGCAAATACAATATAAATCCTGCCATGGCAACATCATAATACATGATATAAGGGTACCAATTGGGAATGTTCCTGGGTCATTACTTTTTCAGCTTGTACATCTCAGATATAAAAATGTCAGCTGGTAAGAAGTTCTATTGATTGTGCGCTGACACAGATAATTAAGAAAAGTAAAAACAACAACACGCAAACACAACACCAGAGGGTAAAGATTCCTGTGGTTGCACCAATGTAATAGATAACTCCACAAAATGTAAATAAACAAAACATCCACAGGAATCAAGCAAATGGTCAACAATGAAGAAATAAAAAACGCGGACTATAAAACCAGTCCAATTTTAATAACAGAAGTAAGCGCTTTCACCTTTCGGCTTCATCAGACATGATTCAAAAACAAACTGTCATTTAAATATTCAATCCTTGCTTTCAATTGGTGAATAAAACAATGACATCATTTAAACAGATAGATAAATAAACTAAAAATGAATTGCATATTTGAAAAGCATATTTAAACAGCTACAATAAATAATCAATTTAGCATATGCTGTGAATACATAAGGAATACTTAAAAACGTAACGTAAAAACATAAGTGTCTTGAACTAACACCTAATAACACTATAATACATACAAAATAAATTAATTATAAATTACTTTACATAAGTAAATATTACAGAATAATAACTTATATGACTGTATAACTTTTACCATCAACAAGGAACTTAAGCAGAATGGTAAATAGTGTTTCAAGCAGACACTGTAACCCTTCACTTCTGTAAGATGGGTTTTAAAGAGGCTTTATCATTCAGCCCAGGCTCTCTATCTGCTGAACATCTGATAATCCATCTAAGTTCACTTTCTTCAGTTAAGGTAACTATATCTCCACCTCGTATGCTCAATTTAAAAGCTTGCATAACTGAAAAAGTAAAAGTATGGCTTGAGCCCCTATCCATAAAATGTTTAGCTAAAGCATTAGTATGGGAACCTACACGCATATGGTAAACATGTTCCCTTATGCGTTCCCTGAGTTTCCTGTTAGTCTTTCCTATATAGAAACATTCACAGGAAACACACCTAGCTAAATAAACTACATGTTCACTCTGACAATTAGTGATAGTATGAAATGTAAACTCTTCCCCTGTAACTGGATGTACAAATGAGGACCTCTCATCTATATATATATATATATATATATATATATATATGGACATTGTTTACACTTCATACAAGGATGTGTATTCTCTAGATCAACGGAGGAATGATGGAAAGCCCTGTCTAGTGGACGTTGACAGAGCATACGCTTCAAATTCTTCCCGTTTCTAAAAACATAACCTGGTTTAGGTCCTACTACTTTACTTATATTCTGATCTAACAGAAGTATATCCCAATACTTCTGGAATACATCCTTGATCTTAACTACATCCGAAGTGTAAAACATTGATACCCTCAAGTATCCTGTACTAAAAGGACTCTGCACCTGATCCTCCGTAGACCCTCCTTCAGAAAAAATATGGTCTGGCTCTAGTTGTCCTAAGAGAATTTACAGCACTAATAGCTTCATCAACTTCACTTTGTTTATAACACCTCTCCAATAACTTTTCCTTGAGGTTAGAGATTTCCAACTCAAAGCCATCATCAGTCAGGTTAAGCCTCGAGGCCGTCATGGCCTGACCCTTTACTAAATTCTTGAAAACAAAAGGAGGATGCATGCTATCCCTATGAAGTAGGGTGTTCCTATAACATGCTTTATGATAAATAGCTGTATTCAGCAAGCCATTACCAAGCCTAACTATATCCACATCAAGGAAGGAGATACTATATCTAGAATAATTGACAGTGAAACTAAGAAAACTAGTCAAATTATTCACGACTGATACCAACAAAATTAAATCTTCTTCTGTGCCAAACCAAATGAAGAACAGGTCATCTACAAAACGTTTATAAAGCGAAACGTTACTACAGAACTCAGGTAGAGGGAATAGTTGTTCTTCCTCCCATTTGGCCATCACTATGTTGGCGTAGCTACTGGCACATGAAGTGCCCATAGCTACGCCATCATTCTGCAGAAAAAACTCATTATTGAAAGTAAAAACATTATTCTGCAGGACAGTCTCTAAAAATAGAGTTAACTGGTCTATTACTACAGGAGTAAAATCTGAATGTTCAGTTAAATATTGATGTACCATAGATATGCTCAAGTCATTAGGAATAACTGTGAACAGACTCTTTACGTCCATGGTAACCAAAATGTAAGGTTTATCATGAGGTATTCCCCTGGTAAAAGTATATAATTCTAAAAGAAATTGCTTACTATCCCTTAAAATGGTGGGATTCACATCAACTACAGGTCTAAGAAAATACTCCAAATATAATGACAGGGATTCTGTAACCCAACCTCTCCCAGCTACTATCGGGTGTAAAGGTGGTTTCTCCAAAGATTTATGAATCTTGGGAAGGCCCTGAATAGCTGGGATAAGTGTTTTATTAACTCTTAAGAATTTAAGTAAGGTATAATCTATATCGCTACATTTGTAAAGTTCATCTAACATGTCATAGATCTTAAATATTTTATTAGTAACATCGTCTAATCCAATCCTAGAATAAGACGTCCTATCACTCAACATTGACCCCATACTATCTAGATAATCATCTAGGTCCATTACAACAATAGGACCTCCCTTATCTGCGGGACGAATAACTATAGAGGAATCCTTAGAAAGATTAGATAAAGCTCTTCTCTGATGGAAACTAAGATTTTGTCTAAACTGTTTCCTCCCTTTCAATTTATTGGACTGACTCAATTTATATAAATCTTGTTCCACTAACCTTGTGAAAGTATCTGCCAATGGACGCAAGGGAGGAACGTACAAACTAGGAGTTCGGAAAATCTTACTATTATCTAGGCCACTAGCTTCCGCAAATTCCAACTTTAATTGTAAATTTCTTGCAAAAAGTCTTGTATCGAAGACCGTATCTGTGATATTGCTTACTCCACTGGGAATAAATGTTAATCCTTTATTTAAAACTTAAGTCTCAACTTATGAGATAAATTAAGCACTAAGAATTGGGAACTCGTTCCCACATTTTCTTGAGGGTGGGTCCAGTATGTTCTCCCCCTGAACCCTTCCATTTCACCTTCCCTCTGCTGTATGTTCTCTGTCTCTGCATTTGCTGGGGGGTATTGATGGGGAAAGGGGCTGGTGTACCAGGCCTATCCACACACAATGATGTAGATGGGGGAACAACGGAAGTAATTTTCCGTCTAACTACTGGTTCAACTAAAGGCTGAAGGTGGCTAGTGTTGGTATTAACTTGATCAAGAAAAATATTATTGTCACATACATCATACAGCAAGGATTGAATATTTAAATGACAGTTTGTTTTTGAATCATGTCTGATGAAGCCAAAAGGTGAAAGCGCTTACTTCTGTTATTAAAATTGGACTGGTTTTATAGTCCGCGTTTTTTATTTCTTCGTTGTTGACCGTTTGCTTGATTCCTGTGGATGTTTTATTTATTTACATTTTGTGGAGTTATCTATTACATCGATACAACCACAG
Organism: Protopterus annectens; assembly: GCF_019279795.1. NCBI lineage: Eukaryota > Metazoa > Chordata > Ceratodontiformes > Protopteridae > Protopterus > Protopterus annectens. The sequence continues at coordinate 658,614,505 of NC_056746.1, forward strand.
GAATCTTTACCCTCTGGTGTTGTGTTTGTGTGTTGTTGTTTTTACTTTCCTGTATATTTACGCTACACTGAGAGAGCATGAACAGCACAGAGATTGACACTATTGAGCTGCCATACACATTACGTGGACATGAAGTCAGCAGTGGGAGTTCTACACGCTTTATTGAGTGTGTAGCTGGTCGTGAGAACTTGTTGTTATCCTATGAGCCTGTGGGAGAGAATGAACCTGAAATTAATGGCGATAATAATTTAGTCGGTTTATACGAGGAGATGAATAAATTGGAGCTGGACTTCCTTAAGCTCAAGCGAATGCAATTGCAACGCCAGCACTTCGAGGTCTGTTTGGACAGGAAGATAGTGCTGAGGGGGTTGCGCATTATGAAGATGCCAATGACAGGTAATTTGTATCCCAGCTTGTTATATCAATGGCAGCAGCTTAATCTTGAACTCAGTTATAACTATATGCGATTATTAAATGATTTCTTTGGTCCAGAGAAAGAGAAATTAAGGAATCTTTTGACTAAACAACAAAAGAATATTTTGTCTAAATTTCCGGGTCCTAAGGTTGACCAAGCAATGGATAGACTTTTGGACGATGTTAATTTGCACAAAAGGAGACTGTTGGAACAGAAGAAAAACAAAATTAATAGAGACACTAGAGACTTTAAACTAGGCCATGTCTTTACTTGGCCTAGGAGTAATAATGGGACTAATAACAATAGTAATGCTGTTCCAGCTTCACGACTGCCTGTTACTACTTTGAATGTGAGTTCAGTAGAGACAGTGAGGGTCAATACCCCCCAGCAAATGCAGATACAGAGAACATACAGCAGAGGGAAGGTGAAATGGAAGGGTTCGGGGGGAGAACATACTGGACCCACCCTCAAGAAAATGTGGGAACGAGTTCCCAATTCTTAGTGCTTAATTTATCTCATAAGGTTTTAGCTAAGTATGAGACAAGTTTTAAATAAAGGATTAACATTTATTCCCAGTGGAGTAAGCAATATCACAGATACGGTCTTAGATACAAGACTTTTTGCAAGAAATTTACAATTAAAGTTGGAATTTGCGGAAGCTAGTGGCCTAGATAATAGTAAGATTTTCCGAACTCCTAGTTTGTACTTTCCTCCCTTGCACCCATTGGTAGATACTTTCACAAGGTTAGTGGAACAAGATTTATATAAATTAAGTGAGTCCAATAAATTGAAAGGGAGGAAACAGTGTAGACAAAATCTTAGTTTCCATCAGAGAAGAGCTTTATCTAATCTTTCTAAGGATTCCTCTATAGTTATTTGTCCCGCAGATAAGGGAGGTCCTATTGTTGTAATGGACCTAGATGGTTATCTAGATAGTATGGGGTCAATGTTGAGTGATAGGATGTCTTATTCTAGGATTGGATTAGACGATGTTACTAATAAAATATTTAAGATCTATGACATGTTAGATGAACTTTACAAATGTAGCGATATAGATTATACCTTACTTAAATTCTTAACAGTTAATAAACCACTTATCCCAGCTATTCAGGGCCTTCCCAAGATTCATAAATCTTTGGAGAAACCACCTTTACGCCCGATAGCAGCTGGGAGAGGTTGGGTTACAGAACTCCTGTCATTATATTTGGAGTATTTTCTTAGACCTGTAGTTGATGCGAATCCCACCATTTTAAGGGATAGTAAGCAATTTCTTTTAGAATTATATACTTTTACCAGGGGAATACCTGATGATAAACCTTACATTTTGGTTACCATGGACGTAAAGAATCTGTTCACAGTTATTCCTAATGACTTGAGCGTATCTATGGTACATCAATATTTAACTGAACATTCAGATTTTACTCCTGTAGTAATAGACCAGTTAATTCTATTTTTAGAGACTGTCCTGCAGAATAATGTTTTTACTTTCAATAATGAGTTTTTTCTGCAGAATGATGGTGTAGCTATGGGCACTTCATGTGCCAATAGCTACGCCAACATAGTGATGGCCAAATGGGAGGAAGAACAACTGTTCCCTCTACCTGAGTTCCGTAGTAACATTTCGTTTTATAAACGTTTTGTAGATGACTTGTTCTTCATTTGGTTTGGCACAGAAGAAGATTTAATTTTGTTGGTATCAGTCATGAATAATTTGACTAGTTTTCTTAGTTTCACTGTCAATTATTCTAGATATAGTATCTCTTTCCTTGATGTGGATATAGTTAGGCTTGGTAATGGCTTGCTGAATACAGCTATTTATTGTAAAGCATGTTATAGGAACACCCTACTTCATAGGGATAGCATGCATCCTCCTTTTGTTTTCAAGAATTCAGTAAAGGATCAGGCCATGACGGCCTTGAGGCTTAACCCGACTGATGATGGCTTTGAGTTGGAAATCTCTAACCTCAAGGAAAAGTTATTGGAGAGGTGTTATAAACAAAGTGAAGTTGATGAAGCTATTAGTGCTGTAAATTCTCTTAGGACAACTAGAGCCAGACCATATTTTTCTGAAGAAGGGTCTACGGAGGATCAGGTGCAGAGTCCTTTTAGTACAGGATACTTGAGGGTATCAATATTTTACACTTCGGATGTAGTTAAGATCAAGGATGTATTCCAGAAGTATTGGGATATACTTCTGTTAGATCAAAATATAAGTAAAGTAGTAGGACCTAAACCAGGTTATGTTTTTAGAAACAGGAAGAATTTGAAGCGTATGCTCTGTCAACGTCCACTAGACAGGGCTTTCCATCATTCCTCCGTTGATCTAGAGAATACACATCCTTGTATGAAGTGTAAACAATGTCCATATATATAGATGAGAGGTCCTCATTTGTACATCCAGTTACAGGGGAAGAGTTTACATTTCATACTATCACTAATTGTCAGAGTGAACATGTAGTTTATTTATCTAGGTGTGTTTCCTGTGAATGTTTCTATATAGGAAAGACTAACAGGAAACTCAGGGAACGCATAAGGGACATGTTTACCATATGCGTGTAGGTACCCATACTAATGCTTTAGCTAAACATTTTATGGATAGGGGCTCAAGCCATACTTTTACTTTTTCAGTTATGCAAGCTTTTAAATTGAGCATACGAGGTGGAGATATAGTTACCTTAACTGAAGAAAGTGAACTTAGATGGATTATCAGATGTTCAGGAGATAGAGAGCCTGGGCTGAATGATAAAGCCTCTTTAAAACCCATCTTACGGAAGTGAAGGGTTACAGTGTCTGCTTGAAACACTGTTTACCATTCTGCTTAAGTTCCTTGTTGATGGTAAAAGTTATACAGTCATATAAGTTATTATTCTGTAATATTTACTTATGTAAAGTAATTTATAATTAATTTATTTTGTATGTATTATAGTGTTATTAGGTGTTAGTTCAAGACACTTATGTTTTTACGTTACGTTTTTAAGTATTCCTTATGTATTCACAGCATATGCTGTATGTGCATAAATTGATTATTTATTGTAGCTGTTTAAATATGCTTTTCAAATATGCAATTAATTTTTAGTTTATTTATCTATCTGTTTAAATGATGTCATTGTTTTATTCACCAATTGAAAGCAAGGATTGAATATTTAAATGACAGTTTGTTTTTGAATCATGTCTGATGAAGCCGAAAGGTGAAAGCGCTTACTTCTGTTATTAAAATTGGACTGGTTTTATAGTCCGCGTTTTTTATTTCTTCGTTGATGACCGTTTGCTTGATTCCTGTGGATGTTTTATTTATTTACAGATAATTAAGAGAAATTTCCACAATGCTTAGAAGAACTGAGCAACTCGGGTAGTGAAAATAATATAATTAATCTGGATAAAACTAAGTATATGACCTTTGGCACTTCACATTTACAGTGTGATTATAAAATAAGTTGTAAGGATATTAAAACACATGCCTTGAATGAAGGACTTTAATATGGCTGTCACCTAGACAACACTGTAAAAGAATGCACCAACATTTATTTATATTTTTTATTTACATGCATTTAATGAAATTATATTTTTGGTAAATCATTTAATAAGTCTAAGACTATCACTGTTAAGACAAGCATTTACAGCAGCTTATTAAGACTAAAAACTGAATGTGATACGAAAAAAAAGGACTAGACTGAAAAGAAACAAAGAAAATATACCAAGATTATAAAAAGGACTGGAAATGTCATATACAGAGAGGTTGTTAAGCTGGATCTGTATTCAGTGAACTAAAGGCATAAACACAGAAACTTGAAGCAGGTGCACAGTGCTATTAAGGCTCTATTCATGTGAGACTGCCAGGGTTTGAAAAAAAAATAGAGCTGCTGCGCATGTTCATTTCTTAAACATATTTATAAAAACAATACAACACAACAATGAATCGGTTCTCATGGAGAGTAGAATGATTTTGGAATAAATTACTAATCTGATATGAAGAACAGTTACATTCTAGAGACATTAAAGAAAGCTGTAGATGAACTACATGAGGAAATATGTTACTTCAATGAGGCTGAATCACTATTCTGTTGTGTTAGACAGTATTCATAAATGTGAGGGTTATTACTTTGCTGTTTACACTTTTGAAACATTCACCATTTAACAGCACCAAATAAAATGTCCCCCAAGTACAAGTAAGCAACAGTAAGGAATCCTCCACACTATGATGGAGAGGTGACACATTGACTTTCATAAGCATGCTGACAAGGAAAAAGTTAAACTAGCAAGGTTGTCAATGTAACGGTTACTAAGACTTGTGTCTGAACCAAATCCATCAGGTAAGAATTACCTCTGAGTGTTTCTGCAGTTCATTTCTGAGGATGTCAATAGCCTCTCCATATCTTGCATCTCGGATCTAAAAAGAAAAAAAATGAAAGATAATTAGGATTATAACCAACTTCTACAAAATAATTAATCTACAAAAGGACATCACTTAAGAGGTGACATTTCAGTTCATACAGACCACCTGCACCTAGCTAGGTCTAGGCTGTTCAATTACTGTGTTAATCCTGTTTGTGCAAAAAGATAGTTTTCAAACAGCATTTGCAGTGTAAATTAAAAGTACATTTGTGAACACTTACCATAAATGTAGATGTCTGAGTGTATTCACTGTTGCAATCATTACATTTGGGTAATCTGCTTGCAGGTTGCCCTCAGTCGGCCTGATTAACAAAGTCTTGGGTCCTGCGTTGGTTGCTGTCCCTTCTTCCATGACGTCAGGTTGTCAGGGGTATAAAACATGCAGCCGACGTCATTACATCAGTTTTTCTTGCCCCAGATGTCAGGTGCCCCCCCAATGGGAAGCAATTAAACATAAAAGCACAAAAATATACCTCCAAAAAAGCAAATACACCAAAAAGGCTTTTAAGCATAGTAAAGGAAAGTAGAGGTATAGCCAAAAGAAGCTAGGGGGCTGGAGGGAGGGTAACCAGGACTGCAACAGTGAATACAATCTAACATCTACATTTATGCTACGTGTACACAACTGTACTATGTTCTTCGTGTTTCACTGTTGCAGTCATTACATTTGGGTAGAATCCCAAAGCTATGGCTGGGAGGCTGGAGCTAAACAGCATTAGGTGCGGCTATAAGGCCCTGCAGAACTGCAGTGGCAAAGCCTGCCCTGGACTTGGAGTAGAGAGGCAAATGGTAATGCTTTGTAAAGGTGTGAACAGAACTCCAGGTAGCAGCCTCTGGAATGTCTTTGGTTGGTACTCCTCTGAGAAAGGCTGCTGAAGGAGCTGCAGCTCTGGTGGAATGAGACCTAATGCCCTTGGGCACAGGTTTACCATGGTGTATGTAGCAGAAATGGATGCAGTGGCTTATCCACTTTGAAATTGTCTTTTTTGAAACAGCCTTTCCTTCTGATCCTGTAGCATATGACACTAGTAATTGCTCAGTTTTTCTTAGAGCTTTAGTCCTGCTCAAGTGGAATCTTAGCTGTCTGTGTGTACGTCCAAGGAATGCAGAATTCTCTCCTCCTTGTTCTGCGGATTTGGATAAAAAGTTGGCAGATGAATTGTTTGGTTAAGAGCCACACTGGAAACCACCTTAGGCATAAAAGTAGGATTTTCCTCAGAGACACCCTGTCTGGGTAAAATATGAGAAAAGGCTCTACATCCATGAGGGCCTGTAGCTCTGAAACTCTTCTTGCTGAAGTAATTGCTAGTAGCAGAGCTGTTTTCCATGATAAGAATTTTATATCAGTGGTAGCAGCTGGTTCAAATGGAGGCAGGGTGAGCTTTTCCAACACATAATTGAGGTCCCATGCAGGTAATGGTGATCTTCTAGGAGGCCTTAATTTTTTGGCTCCCCTAAGATACTGCTTTAGTAAAGGATGAGAAAAGATTGGTGGCTCTGTATTGTAATGATCCAAAATGGCAGAGGCATGGATTTTGATTGATGAGAAAGATAGGCCTTTGTCAAGCATCTCAGTTAAGTATTGTAATATCTGAGGAATATTTGGTTGTGCTGTATCAGTTCCTTGTGTTTGATTCCAAGCACAGAATCTCTTCCATTTGTCAGCATAAGATTTTCTAGTACTAGACTTTCTGGCTTCCAAAATTACATCCATCACACCTTTACTGAGAGGTGTTGTTTGTATGACTAAATTATTAGCCATGCTGCCAGGTTCAGAGTCTGTAGTTGATTGTGCAGGATCTGATTGTTTTGCTGGGACAGTAGTTGTGGTCTTTGAGGCAACGTCCAAGCTGGGTATTGAGACACGTTCCTTAGGATTGGGTACCAGTATTGGCGGGGCCAATCCGGGGCAATTAATATCATCTTTGGCTTCTCTTGTCTGACTTTTAGGAGGACCTTGGGTAGAAGAGGCAGAGGAGGAAAGGCGTAAACTGATAGGTTTTTCCAAGTGAAGGATAGGGCGTCTTCTTTCCATGCTTGTCTGTGATAAGTCCTTGTGCTGAATCTTTTCAATTGATAATTTTGAGGAGAGGCAAATAGATCCATGTCTGGGCTCCCCCATTTCTCTGTTATCATGCTGAAGACTTGTGGATTTAGTTTCCACTCGTGAGGATCTATAAGGTTTCTGCTTAAATTGTCTGCCAGAGTGTTTTGTTTTCCTGGCAGGAATTGAGTTTGAAGATGTATTTGGTAGGTCAAAGCTGTGTCCCACAGTGCCATGGCTAATCTGCAAAGGGGGTATGAGTGTGTGCCCCCTTGCTTGTTTATATACAACATGACTGTGGTGTTGTCCGTCTCTATCAGTAGTTGTCCTGGATGAAGTAAGTCCTTGAAGGCTGTTAGGGCATTTTGAACAGCTAGCATCTCTTCTGGTTGATATGTAGATGCATTTGTTTTGATGTCCATAAGCCCTGAATGCATCTTTCTGCCATGTGGGCCACCCAAGCATAATCTGATGTGTCTGTTGTTAGGGTTTGGCTGGCAGGGGTAGAGTGAAGGGCCATCCGATGTTTTGGTGACATGCCTTTGCCCACCATAGAAACTCCTGTCGCAGGCAGGGAATGAGAGGAATCATTCTTTCCAGACTGTGTGAATGTTGACTCCATAAACTTTTTAGGTACCATTGAAGTTTCCTCATATACAATCTTTCATATGGAATCAGTAGGATGCAGGATGCCATGAAGCCCAGAGCCTGCAGAATTTGTCTTGCAGAAGACTGGGTTTTTGTTGCCATCAGTTTGAAGTAAGTAGTAAGTTGCCTTTGCTTGTCTGGCATGAGGTAAGCCATCTGGGCAGTTGTATCCAAGCTTGCACCCAGGAATGTTATCTTTTGAGAGGGTACCAGTTGTGATTTATTTTCGTTTATTGTGTACCCTAGGCATGTTAGAAGCCTTTTTACAAATGCCAGGTGTCGAAGAAGAGTGCCCTTATTCTCTTAGTCATCCAAGTGAGGATATATTTGTATACTTCTTTGTCTGCAAAATGCAATTACTGGTGCCAGGCACTTAGTAAAGACCCTGGGTGCAGTAGATAAGCCAAAAGGCAGTGCAGAGAATTGGTAATGCATTAAGCCAGCCTTGAGTCTGAAGTATCTTCTGCATGATTGTCTTATTGGGACATGCAGGTATGCCTCTTTTAGGTCTAAAGTCATCAGCCAAGCATTTCTGCCCAGCATGGGTAGAAGCTGCTGCAAAGTCAGCATTTTGAATTTTGGAATGTCCAGGTATGTGTTCAAAATCGACAGATCCAGTATTGGCCACCAGGCCTTGTCCTTTCTGGGTACCAAGAACAGTCTTGAGTAAAAACCTTGTCCTTTTTTCTGTTCTGGTACTGTCTGAATGGCCCCCATGTCCATGAGGGACGTAACCTGTTTCTGTGCCTCTGCCCATTGATTTTTTGGCAGATCTGGCCAACCATTTGCCATTGGCAGAGTGTGGAAATGGAATCTGTTTCCCTGTGATACAATGTTTAGTACCCACTTGTCCTGGGTTATTAACTGCCAATTTTGAGCAAAAAGTGATAATTTTCCCCCTATGGGTGCTGCCAAAAGATAAGTGCTTGGTCTAGGCAGAGGGAAGTCATTGGGATTGCTTTCTGTAGGTTTGCGCTTTATCTCCTCCAGATTTGGAGGTGGAAGTGCCCCACTGCTTTGACCTGTATGAATCTTGCGCCTGGTATCTGGAACCCTTAGGGTGTCTGGATTTGCCCCTTTGAGCTCTGTCTGACACAGGAAAGGACCAGTTTTTTGTAGGCCACTGTCTACTGAATCTTGGTGGTTGCACTTGTAAGAAGTCTTTAACACTTTGCATAGACTTAGCTTTGTCTTCCATTTTCTTTAAAACCTCTTCTGCCTTAATACCAAACAGAGAATCATGCTGTAAAAGTGCATCTAACAATTTAGCTTTAACATGATCAGGCAAATTTTGTTCCTTTAACCAGGCATGCCTCCTAACCACAGATCCAGTAACTGTGGCCCTGCAGGAGGCCTCTAAGGAATCAAAACCACATTGCAAAGTATGCTTTCCAACTTGTTCAGCTGCATGCAATAATTCCTGCAATTCTTTATTTTCTGCACATTCTGAAATCAACATCATTTTCTGTTTCAGCAATCCCATAACATGTTGTTGGTACTTTAGCATATGAAATCGACAGTTTAAAGCCCTGATTGCCAAGGTTGCAGATGTATAAACCTTTTCTCCCCATCTGTCTAGTGCCCTTGAATCTCTGTCAGAGGGGGTGGGATTTTTTGCTGTTGAGGCCTTAACTCCCTTTGGACCCTGTGAAACAGTTTCAGGATCAGCAGCAGGGTTTCTAAATAAAAAATGTATGTGAGTCAGGGACCCTGTAATATCTGACAGGCTTACTGGGAGCCGGAGGTAAGGAGTCATGGGTCAAGCTTTTCTCCGAAAACACATCATCCACAATGTCTAAAACAGGGGGAATGGCTAAAGGCTTGTGCTGAGGGAGAAGAAGGAAATCCCTGAGCCTCTTTTTTGATTCTGGGAAGTCTTGACTCTACCAGTGAAAATGCTCCCTCAAAGTATGCAAGGTTTCTCCAAATGAAAAATCCTCAGGAGGAGATGCAGATGGAATAGACTCCTCAGCATCAGAATCCTCATAGGGAGGTATAGATAATTCCTGATCAGAAGAGGAATCAGAAGAAATAGAAACCTGATCTGAAGATTCATAGTCAGTGTCTTGCCTAGGCCTCTTATCTGGAGGGGGATGGGTACCCCTGATTAAGGTAATAAGGTCTTCAGCCATTTTGATTATCTGCTTTTTAGTCATAGAGGCCTGTGCACGTGGCTCATGCGTCAGTTTTTTAGTTTTAGAAGTTGCTTTTGCCTTTGGTTTTCTAGCTGTCGTCAGTTTGATATACAAATGTTGAGTTCTGAATACACCCTCAGAAGCCGGTGCTTGCTCAGCGGCTCCAGACCCATCCGAGGGAGAGACATCCGTCGGTCCATTACCTTGAGTATCTTGTGGCATGCCGGACTCCACATGGGTGTCAGTAGAGGCCTGCGACTCGAACATAGCGGCTATCAGGGGCTGCGAAAGCACCTCACTGAGTATCGGTGAACCGGCGACTGCCTTAGGAGAAGCTTCGTCATTGGCTTTGGATCTCAACTGCCTTTCTCTGTCCTTTTCTTTGCATTTTTTTATGTACTCCGGTAGTCGGATTGCTATCCGATGACATTTCTGGGTAGTTAAATCTGTTTCCAAAATACTTTGATGCAAAAATATACCGACGCTTAATAGTGTGTTGGTTAAATCTAGCACAAAACCAACAGCCAGGCACGTTGTGATCAGGGCTTAGGCAAGGAATACAGTATAAATGGAAATCCTTATGAGGTATTTGCTTCCCACAAGTAATACAATTATTAACTTTTTCTGACATCGGTAAAAAGCAAGAAAAAAGTTTCCCCAATGGGGTACTTAGCTTTAGTGAAGACTTTGGATCTGAAACTCAAACTCGAATATTTCAGTAGTCGGCCAACCAGCACTTGCGAAATGCTTCTGTTTCGGGCACCGCGCGGTAAGAAAGACTAAAGAAAATGACATCGGCTGCATGTTTTATACTCCTGACGACCTGACGTCATGGAAGAGAAGACAGCAACCAACGCAGGATCCAAGACTTTGGAATTCAGGCTGACTGAAGGCAACCTGCCAGCAGATTACCCAAATGTAATGACTGCAACAGTGAAACATGAAGAACATCCTTGGTTCCAGTTTCCACTTGTGTGGGTCCATGAGGTTTCTGCTTAGTCCATCTGCCAATGCATTTAATTTTCCTGGCAGGAACTGAGCTTGTAGGTGCACTTGGTAGCTCAAGGCTGTGTTCCACAATGCCATGTCTAGTCTGCAGAGGGGATAAGAATGTGTAACCCCCTGCTTGTTTATGTACCACATAACAGTGGTGTTGTCTGTCTTTACCATTAGTTGTCCTGGAAGAATGTGGTCCTTGAAGGCTGTCAGAGCATTCTGTACAGCTAACATTTCTTTCTGATTGATATGCAGGTGCATTTGACTTGGGTTCCATTTGCCCTGAATTCTTCCTTGCCAGTTGAGGCCCCATGCATAGTCTGATGCATCTGTTGTTAGGGTTTGGGCGGCAGGGGGTAGTGTGAAAGGTAGTCCCTTGTTTTGGTGGCAGGCCTCTGCCCACCAAAGGAACTCTTGGCCTGTGATCAGGGGCCAAACTAGATTTTGAGAAAGCATCATCAACAATGTCCAGGTACGATAGGAATCATTGTTTCTATGTTTTGAGAATGTTGACACCATAGGCTTTTTAGATACCACTGTAGTTTCCTTATATGCAGTCTTGCATATGGAATTAGAAGAATGCTTGAGGCCATCAACCCCAAGGCTTGCAGTATCTGTCTTGCAGATAGCAAGGTTTTTGTGGCCACTTGTTTGAAGTAAGTTGTCAAATGAATTTGCTTTTCTGGCATGAGGTAAGCCATCTGGGAAGTTGTATTCAAGCTTGCGCCCAGGAATATAATTTGTTGACAGGGTACCAGCTGTGATTTCTTTTTGTTTATGGTGTACCCCAGACAAGTTAGAACCCTTTTTACAAAGGCCAGATGATTCAAAATATGTCCTGGCTTTCTGCCTGAATTAGACAATCATCCAGGTATGGGTATATTTGAATATTTATTTTCTGCAAAATGCAATAACTGGAGCTAGGCACTTTGTGAGTACCCTGGGCACAGTAGATAAGCCAAAGGGCAGTGCAGAGAACTGATACTGCGTGTAGCCTGCTTTGAAGTGTAGGCATCTTCTGCAAGATTCCCTGATTGGGATGTGCAGGTATGCTTCTTTTAAATCTAGTGTTGCCAACCAGACATCTTTGCCTAGCATATGAAGCAATTGGTGAAGAGTCAGCATCTTGAATTTTGGAATCTCCAAAAAGGTGTTTAGAGTAGACAGGTCCAGGATAGGACGCCATGAATTGTTTTTCCTGGGTACCAGGAAAAGTCTCGAGTAGAAACCTTGTCTATTTTCCTATTCTGGTACCAGTTGAGTAGCCCCCATGCTTAAGAGAGAAAGTGCTTGTTTTTGTGCCTCTGCCCACTGATTTGGGGGTAGGTCTGGCCATTCACTTGGTGTTGGCAACGTGTGGAAGTGAAATCTGTATCCCTGGGACACTATATTTAAAACCCATTTGTCCTGGGTAATAAGTTCCCAATTCTTTGCATGAAGAGCAATCTTTCCCCCCAAAGGGGCAGTCAGATGAGAAGTGCTTGGAAACTTTAAAAGGAAGTCATTTAGACAGTTTACCATAGGGGGGGAGTCTTATTATTCCCAGACTTGGAAGTGGAGGCTCCCCACTGCTCAGTTCTGTGAATCCCCTGGGACTGAAACCTGGGGTTTTTGCTGTGTCTGGTTTTGGCTTAAGAAGACCTGGAAGGGGCTGGAAAGGGCCAATTTTTAGAGGGCCAGTGCCTACTAAATTTAGGAGGCTGAACTTGTAAAAAATCTTTAACAGTTTGCATAGATTTAGCTTTATCTTCCATCTTTTTAAGAACTTCCTCAGCCTTGTTGCCAAACAGGCGGTCCTGATGTAAAGGAGCATCCAACAATTTAGCTTTAACATGATCAGGCAAAGATTGCTACTTAAGCCAAGCATGCCTTCTGAGCACTGACCCAGTAAAAGCAGCCCTACAAGAGGCCTCTAATCAATCAAAACCACATTGCAAAGTATTTTTCCAACTTGCTTGACAGAATGCATTAAATCCTGTAATTCTTTATCATTTTCTGTTTAAGCAGTCCAATAACATGTTGCTTATATTTTATCATATTAAACTGGCATTTTAAAGCCCTAATGGCCAAGGTTGCAGAAGTGTAAGCCTTCTTGCCCCATCTATCCAGTGCCCTGGATCAGAAGGGGTAGGATTTTTAGCAGTAGAAGCCTTAATGCCCTTGGCCTCATGTGAAATAGTCTCTGGATCTGCAATAGGACTTTTGAAAAGGAACTTGTGGGACTCAGGGACCCTGTGGTATCTGTCAGGTTTTCTGGGAGCAGGAGGCAGGGAATCAGGGGCCAAACTAGATTCCGAGAAAGCATCATCAACAATGTCCAGTACAGGAGGAATAGCTAAAGGCCTATGCTGAGGTAGGAGAAGGAAATCCCTAAGCCTCTTTTTGAATCAGAGTAATTCTGGCGTTCCTAGTGGAAATGCTCCCTTAGAGAATGTAAGGTATCCCCAAAAGAAAAATCCTCAGGAGGGGAAGCAGAGGGAATAGAGTCTTCTGCATCAGAAACCTCATAAGTAGGTAAGGACAAATCCAGGTCATCAGAAGAATCAGAAAAAACAGAATCCTGATCAGAAGATTCATAATCAACCTCAGTCCTAGGCCTCTTAGAAGGGGGGTTGGCTACCCCTGATTAGAGTTATTAGACATAGCCATTCTTATCAATTGTTTTTTAGGCATAGAGGCCTGAGTATGTGGCCTGGGCGTCGTTTTTTTAGACATGGATCGAGATTTATGCCTAAGTAATGAAGGAGGCATTGATTTAATATGCAAGTCCGTAGGCCTGGATACACCCTCAGAAGCCGGTGCCTGCACAGCAGCTCCGGATCCATCCAAGGTACAGACATCCGCGGATTCCATAGTTGAAGCAGCTCGCGGCATACCGGACTCCAAATGGGTCTCAATAGAGGCCTGCGAATCAGAAGTAGTGGGTATCAGGGTCTGCAAAAGCACCTCACTGAGTACCGGCGAACTGGCGACTGGCTTAGGAGAAGCGTCGTTGGTGGTTTTGGACCTCGGCAGCCCTTCTCGGTCTTTATCTTTGTGGTTTTTCTGTAGTCGGATGGCTAACCGACAACATTTCTGGATAATTAAACCGAGAACCGAAATATTTAGAGGCAGAAATATACTGACGATGGATAGTACGCTGATTAAATAAAGCACAAAACCGACAGCAAGGTACATCGTGGTCAGGGCCTAGGCAAGGAATACAGTACGAATGAAAATTTTTATGAGGTATTTGCTTTCCACAAGTAATGCAATTATTAACTTTTACTGACATCAGTAAGGAGCAAGAAAAAGTTTCCCCAATTGGGTACTTAGCTTTAGTTGAAGACTTCGGTTCTGAAACTCGAAAACGAAAATTTCAAGAGTCGGCCGACTGGCACTTACGAAATGCATCTGCTTCGGGCACCGCACGGCAAGAAAGACTGATGTAATGGCGTCAGCTGCATGTTTTATACCCCTGATATCCTGACATCATGGAAGAAGGGACAGCAACCAATGCAGGACCCAAGACTTTGTTAATCAGGCTGACTGAGGGCAACCTGCAAGCAGGTTACCCAAATGTAATGAATGCAACAGTGAAACACGAAGAACATCTAGGCTGTACTCTGGTTCATTTATTAACAACTTGACAAGGCTAGAATATGATGACCACATCTGGTCACAGTTTTGACTTAATGAAAAAACACAAATAAAAAGCTTATTCTGCAGGGGAACAAGCCCCCTCACCACTGCACCCACCCACGTGAAGGACTACATCCTCCCTTAACTTGTACCTACCGAATCCAGGGTTGCACAACTGTGGAGAGAAAGGAAATATGAAACACTAAATCAATGCAGGTGTTGTGTTAGAAGCAGCACTAACAATGAATTGACAGACACCACTCAATGAGTCATAGCTCATCCAGTTGTAAGATACAGCAGCAACAGCAACCAGTGGTTATTCAACCACTAGTAGAACAACTCAGAGGATGAAGGCACCCCCTCCACACAGAATATAAACAACAAGGTCACTATGCATCCGGGTAAAAGGGATCATCTCCAGTGACCTCAGGCCACATGATTCCACATGTAGCCATCAGACAAACTGACTGCTTCCTGCTTCTAAGATAAGCTGTCTGAATGAATTAGCAAATATTATAGATCTAAAGTTACAACTGGAAGAAAACGCTAAACATTTTGCAAAGATAAATATGGGCTGATATACTAAGCTTTGCCATTTGTGTTAATAAAAACAAAAGTTATGTACTCATCATAACAGTGGGATCTGTGTTGTCCATTTTCATTCTTCCTTAACTGTTGTGTTTCTGACCCAACCTTGGATCTGGCTACTTTCAATACACTCATGGATCCAACTCTCAAGCTCCTCCCTTACCCATAATGCTCCACCAACCTAACATACATCTGATCAAGTTTGCTACCTCCAGAAAATAATTTATTCTATACAGAACCTAATGAGAAGAAACAGCAGAGATAAAACTGGAGCTCAAACAAGGAACAATGGGTTCCCAAGAAAAATCCCATAGTTATACTCCAGAAGAAAGGGTATGGGGTTAAGAGGATAGGAAGCTGAGGAAGAATGAAAACATATGTAAGTCTGTATATATATATATATATTGTAAGCTAAAGCATTTTACATAATAAGGACTATAAATACTTTGGGTCTATGTTCACACATAAAAAAAAAAAAAAATACAGCAAACAGCTACTATTCGAATCTTAAACACAGATCCATCATTATGGAGAGTGTGATACCCATGCATGGGCCCAGTAATCAAGGAGCCTCAATCCTCACCACTAGCACCAGTGAGGGGTGTTCACACTGGAAGGATAACAAGTACACACACAGTAAAGTACAACTTCCCTTAAGAGGACACATAGACCACAGACAGTCTGGGGCTGGTTTCTCCCTTTCTCTCCAGATCCCCAATAAGACTCCCCACTGACACAGCTATAGGGTTCAGATGTCAGCCGAGTGGTCAAGCCAAAACCTCCAGCATCCTCTCTGTCCAATCAGTGCTTTGTGTCCATGGCCAAGTAGCTGACACACACACAATTTGAGATTTGATTTATACACACACAGACACTCCTGGGGAAGTCTGGCACAGGTTCTTCAGCTATGCCCCCTTCTGCTCAGACTATACTGTAGTACCAACTGCCACCAACCACCTTTATCACTATACTATAAAGGCCCTTACCAAAGGGTTTCCAATTCAACTGTGCAATGTTACTGTTACCCAAATACAAGTGTGATGAACAAACAAGGCTATTTGAGTGGCTTGTACAGTATCACCAAATACATGCAAGTACTGTAAGAACTTAAATTATCTCTACATAAAACAGCCACAGTTTAAAAAAATATTTAATAATAAATAATAAAAATACAAGACAATACTCATTGATTCAACACAATGACATTAGAGTTCAGAAACCATAGGAAATACTTTAAAATAACATAGTAGGACAGTTTCTCATAAATATAGAAAACATCTAAACTAATCTTACTGTACTTTGATCGGTTTCTAAGAAAAATCATTGTACCTCAATAACTTACAGAGCAAGATAAAGTGCTGGTGAGATGACGTGTTCAGGTTCAGACACAAATACAAAATGCAATCTCTTTCTCTTGAGATAGTTCTTAAATTGATAATACACATTACTGCTGAGTCATTTCAGATTGCATCGTTCTTGTCACTTCTGCTAAAGCTTTCCAGGCTCACAGGACTTAAAATGTAACATTTCTTTGTGATCTGCAGCTGCCAGGAAGCCACAGCAATAAAAGACACTTTACATGTGAAACCTAGTTATTATCTCTGTGTTTAGACAACAGAAAGAATTTCCAGTTGCAGACATCCTGTCCCCTAGCTTGACATCACACATAGTCATAAAATTCTATACTTGTCAACTTTCCTCCAGCAGGGTGCACTGTGGTTACATTTTTAAAGGTCAGCACATGACACTGTTTTCTTACATTTGTCAAAAAAGCCTGTGGATCATATTAATATTTACAATGACATAGAATTATTTACAAAATTCTAGCTAGCTAGGCTGGAAGCCTCTAATGTTCATCACACTTACTATTTGGGTAACAGTAACGTTGCACAGTCAAATTGGACACCCTTTTGTAAGGGCTTTTATAGTAGCTGATAAGGGTAGCTGGTGGCAGTCAGTACTACCATACAGTCTGGGCATAAGGGGACATAGCTGGAGAACCTATGCCAGCCTTCCCCAGGAGCGTCTATGTGCTTATTAAATAAATCAAATCTCAAAGTGTGCGTGTGTGTCAGCTACTTGGGCAGGGACATGAAGCACTGGTTGGACAGAGAGGGTGCTGGAGGTTTTGGCTTGATCACTCAGCTGACATCTGAACCCTACAGCTGTGCTAGTGGGGAGCCTTACTGGGGATCTGGAGAGAAAGGGAGAAACCAGCCCCAGACTGACTGTGGTCTCTGTGTGCTCTTAAGGGAAATTGTACTTCACTGTGTGTGTACTTGTTATCCTTCCAATGTGGACACCACTCACTGGTGCTAGTGGTGAGGATTGAAGCTCCTTGATTACTGGGCCAATGCACTGGTGTCACAGTGAGTACATAACTTTTGCATCTGATGTTGTCATTTTCATTCATTTCTCAACTGGTGGAACACAGTCCTCAGCTAGATGGACATTGGGTGGTCCTCATTGGAGGATATTTCAGAATACTCTAGAGCTAAAGGGGCAGCCTTCTTTCATGAAATCAAGTCCAATTTGTAATGAGAAATAAAAGCACGAGTACTGGTCCAAATGGTAGCAGCACAAATTACATCTATTGAAGCTCTAAACCAAAAGGCTGTAGAGGTCACCATAGACCTAGTTGAACGTGCTCTAGTTGGATTAAGTAAAGGTAAACCTCTCAGTTTCTATTTCTTTAAGTTCTCCCTTACTAACCTACTTTTCCTCTTTGTTTTCTTATTTTTTATATTGTAAAATGTTCCATATCCAGATGCTTTTGCCCATATTTCTCTTCAAATATCTTTGGTGCTATTCTTTTTGTATTTATTAGGTTTGCTTTCTCCTTTGCATAAATATTGCACCATACTAAATATCTTTTTCTTTGCCATGTCCATATTTCTTCTTCAGAAGTCTCCTGCTCCTCCTGTTTCTCCTTACGTGGAGGACTTGTTGTTCCATCATGCTGTGGTATAACCTGTATTAGACTGTCTACACTAAATCCTTCACTTTGCAGGTATTCCATAACTTCTATTTTTTAACTTCTACTTTACTAGTCTTCTGATCTACATTTCCTCTTTGTGATCTTATTTTTTGTATTCTGAAATGTTTCATACCTGGATGCCTTTGCCTGTATTTCTCTTTGAATATCGTTGGGAATGCTTTTTTTTCGTATTGACTAATTTGGCTTTCTCCTTTGTGCAAATATTGTACCATATCATATCTCTCTTTCTTTCCTATGTCTATATTTCTCTTTTATACCATTCAAAAACCTCTAGATTTTCTTCTTTATATTTTCACACTTCATCAGTAGCTTCTTTTTCAAACAGCCCATAGTTTCTTGCTCTATATAATGTTTTTCATAAATATGTTGTATTAATGAGCACACGTTTTTATTTGAAGCTTCTGACAGTTTTTCTTGAGCTAATATTTTTCTTTCCTCTTATTTCTCTCAATCTTTTTATAGGTCTTCTGTCAGGAAATGTTGGTCTTCTTGCATAATAGAAACAATACGTAATTTATTTGTTATCCTTAATAGTCCACTCTGTTGTTTTTATGGCTCTTTTTTGGCCTATCTGTTTTTGTGATTTTTTTGTGGACTACTACTTCCTTCTACAACAGGAGGGCCATCCTCCACCCTGGGCCTAGCCCATCCCCACTGTAGGAATGTTTCCGTGCCTTGAGGATTCTACACTGTCATTTTTTCCAGTCCTGGCACCAGTGCACCTACCAGGAGTAGGCATTTTTTTATCCTGGGTCTCGTGCGTCCAGCTATCTTTTTTATTTTTTTTAACCTACTTCTGTCCATCATATATGCTATATGAAATATAGTCTATACATCAGTGTCATCTTGGGAGATTTTGTGAAAAACAGGGTCCACCTTTGTGAATGTACTCACCAAGACTTGATGATGAATTCAATTCCAGCGATACTACTCTCCTTGCTGATTTATCATCTCTCCACTCACACCCCAAAAGGATATTTCAGAGTACTGTTGTGCCAAAGGCAGCCCTGTTTCTTTAAATCAAGTCCAAACTGTAATTAGTAATAGAAGTATGAGTATTGGACCAAGTGGCAGTAGCAGAAATGTCATCTATTGAAGCTCTAGACCAGAAGGCTGTAGAGGTTGCCATAGACCTTGTTGAATGTGCTCTAGATGGGTTAAAGACAAACCTCTCTGTTTGCAAACAAAAGATATGCAATCAGTCAACCATTTGGCTAAAGTAACTTAGGAAACTGCCATACTCAATCTGTTATGGGATGTAGAGTCCTTGACTGGGGGCCTAAATAAAAAGGTATCTTTCAGAAAGGTCTTGCAAAACTTAGAAGAAGCAAAAGAAGTGTGGTTTTCAGTGGAATGAAAATTAGAAATAGTAGCCAGCTGAACTTTTATAGCAGAAAATTTAGCCCCCTCTTAAACTAGGGATGCTAAAAAATCTAGGACTGTAAAAACTGTGGCAGAAAAGAGATCCAAATCTTTCTGGAGAGCTCAGATAGAAAATTTGTTTTCACTTACTTCTGTAAACCTTCCTAGTGGAAGCCTTTTGAGAGGACAAAAGAACATGATGGACTGGGAAGAAAGCCTGGGCTATCTAGCCATCATTGCAACTGGATAAACCATGCAGTCATTTTGAGGTCTGTTATGTCTGGGTGAGGTATTCCTGTAGGATGAGTCAGGAGGCATAGACTGGGGTCCAGTATCCAGGGCAGCTACAGAAGATGAAGCCACAGAAAGTGAACCCACATTCAACAAGGAAAAAGGGTGCAATGAGGACTACTGAGATCTTTAGCTGGTAGGCTTTCCGCAGAAAGTTGTAGAGTAGAGGTAATGGGGGCCAAGCACAGAGGAGATCGGGGGACCAATTGTGAACTAGAGCATCTCTTGGTGACTTCCCCGGAGAAGGGAGCAAGGCAAAGAACCTGTTGCACTTGTTGTTCAGGAGGGAAGCAAATAGACTGTAACATGGCTGGCCTCATCAGTGGAAAATTCCTTCCCCTACTTTGACATTGACATACCACTCATGAGGCATCAGAATGAACCTGCTTAGTTTGTCTGCAAGCACATTGGATTTCCCTGGTATATGTGTTGACTTGCAGCAATAAAGCGACTGGAAGAGATCGCCAATCATGATAAAAAGGATAGGACCTAGTTCCCTAGAAGGCATTTTTTGCCGAGACGTCAGAGAGTAAGAAAAAAGCATATTTTTAGAGGTCCTGGCTTTTTGTTGTTTTTTAGGACCTAGTTTCCCCCTGATTGTTGATGTACCAGACCACAGACATATTGTCTGAATGGATCACAATTGTCCCAGAGGGAGAGCATTTTGAAAAGCTTGTAGTGATAGAAGGACAGCTCTCATCTCCATGTCACTGATAAGTGAAATGTTCTCTTGAGGAGGCCATGTACCTTGGACTGTCCTTGCCATGAAATGCCCCCACCACCATATGAAAGGCATCCGTGGTCACTGTGGCTACTGGGACAAGAAAAACAAAAAGATAGCCATGAGAAACTTCATTTGAATGGATCCACCAAAGGAGGTGTTCCTTGCAGATTTGTGTGATCCTGACTGGAGTGCATATGGGCTGTTGAAGAATAGACCACTGAACTGAAAGGGTCCACTGTACAATCTGCATATATTTGACCAATGAGACTAAAGCCATCACTGCTGCCATGGACCATAAGGCTTGCAAGACTAGTCATGCTGGAGGACAGGAGTGTAAGATCACTTCTTTTACCTGGGAACTGAGGGTCTGTATGCTTTTTTTTGGGGGGGGGGTGGAGATGCTATCTTACTGATATTGTCTAAATGAGCACCTATGAACTCCAGTTTATGATTTGTTGCAGTTGACTGTGATGCCCAGATGGTTGCACAACTGAAGCAAGTAGTCTCCTGCTTAGAGAAGTAGATGCCTGGTTGGAGCAGTCAGGTGCCTGGATATGATATGGAAACACCCATAATCCTAGCGGTCTTAGGTGAGCTGCTACCACTGCCATGCATTTGGTAAACACCGTGGAGGCTGAAGTGAAACCAAAGGGAAGTGCTCTGAATTGGTAATGATCATCTCCCAGTCAGAAATGTAGACATCTTCAGAAGCGCCTATTCATTTTGATGTGATCGTATGCATCCTGAAGATCTTATCGAGCACATCCAATCATATTTTCACAACAGGGATAGAATGGAATTAACTGTGACCATCCAAAACTTTGAATATCTTGCGTATTGGTTTAGTTTGCTGAGGTCCAGAATGGATCTCAAGTCCTCTGTCTTTTTGGCACTAAAAAGAATCTTGAGTAAATTCTGGATCCTTTTGGGTCTGAGGGGAGGGACCTCTTCAATGGCTCTTTTTCTAGCAGCTTTCTTACTTCCTGCATCCTTCTGATTGGATAAAACATCAGGGATCTTTCTCATTTTTATGGGAGAGAATTTGAGAAAATGGTATGAAACAGCCTCTGGATATGATCCTCTACACCCAGGAATCTGTTGTTATTGATGCCCAGGTTTGTAGGTGCAGTGACACGCTCCCCCCAGTTACCTGCAAAGAAGAGCAGCCAAGCGAGTTCTCAGGATTTCTGATAGGGTTTATCAGAGAAAGAATTCCTGAAACCCTGGTTTTGCGGGCCAGCTCTGCTGTAAGGATGGCATCTTCTGTTAACAGCCCCCCCCCCCCCCCGGAAAACCATCTTCGCATGAATCTTGGAAAGGACAGTGGGATTTACAAAACCACATTTTTCTACCTCCTCGCTGATTTTGTGAAAAAAGGTCTCAGAGGTAGAGAAACAGATCCCAGTGGCAGACAAGGTCTTCCCTTCCTGGTCATCTGGACCAAAAAAAGAAGATCCATCAAATGAAGCCCTGATGAGCAAAGACTTGATGGGCTTCACAAAACTGCACAACAGCATCTACACAGATCTTCTGACAGCTATGCCTGAACCCACCGCCCTTGAGATGCCCTCTGCAACATGGGAAATCAACCTCATGGACGCATTAGATATGGACTGAAGGGTGGCCAGCTGAGATGAGAAGCCTTATTCTGGTCCTCCATGGACATTGACCCAGAAAGAGATTTGGCAAGTTCCTTAATTAAATCTTTTTGCAACCTGGTAAAGTATGTCAAATAATTAGAACCTCAGGGCAAAGTTTGCTGAGGCATAGCTGCGCTTTCCAAATCTGTCCAAGGCCTTTGACTATCTGTTAGGGAGATGGACAGATGTGCTCTGCTCTGTGAGCGCATTTTTTTTGTAGCTGCTGCTACAGCCATAGCATCTAGTGGGACCCCTTTACACCAGTGTGTTCTGTCCTTCAGGGGGGCTAAAAATTTGTCTGGTCCCTTAGAAACACCACAGTATCTGGTTCCTTTCATGCATGACATAAGACAAGATTTGTTAGCTCATCAGCCAGAAGGGTCACCCAAGACATAACTGGGCCAGATCTGAAGACCTCCAGAAACATAGACTCCTCCTGGAATGGGGGTTCAGAAGACCATCCACCTTGTTGTTTTAAAATTTCCAAAATTTCTCCAAACGAGATATCCTCAGGTGGAGATCTGTGGGACTCTTCCCTTTCAATAATTTCAGTGTCCTTAGTGACAGAGTCCTGACGTGAATCAAGATGTCACCTCTTACATGTCCTTTTCCAAGCAGCCTCATCGGTGGGCTTCTGATGAGGTATCGGGAATGGCAGGGGAGACCCCAGGGACTTACTGGAGGGTAAATTGGGTTGGTTGTCCCAGTGGAATAGAGGTGAGAGGCTCAGAACTTAAAACCTGATGATGGGAAAGAAGCAGGATCCAAGGCCAGCAAATGTGCCCTTTCTCTAAGCAGAGAGAAAGCCTTCCCCACTACCTCAAAGTCAGAGGGTGTAGGAGAAACAGAAGCCTGTAGCACTGGACCCATAGAACCCTGTGCCAAAAAGCCCTGAACTCCTGCATAACCCTACTTCAGGGAGGAAGGTGGACTAGAGCTGTCCAGCACTGAATCACCTAGGGGCAAGGATGTATCCAATAACCATGGAGTGGACTTCAACCCCCCCCCCCCCCGAACCAGCACCAATGCTTCAGCTCTGACAGTCCTTCTGCTCTGAAAACATTGGAGCCAGGTGACTTAGGAACACAGTCATAGCCGAAGAACCACCTGTCTTCGGATATGACAAAGACACCCTCAGGGACCTCGAATCTGATGACTCCAAAACCATGAGATGGATCAGAGAGAAGGAGATATTATTATCAGTTCAGAGGGGGCATACTCATGGGTCTGATGGAAGACAGAGATGGGATTACCCCCATCTGGATCTGAGCTCTGAGGAACTTCCTCATTATCCTATCCATCTCTGCCTCAGACAAGCTCCTGTAGGACCTAGGAGCTGGTTGATGGTCTGGAATGTCTCCCAGGGATTTCTTGAAGAAATGGAGAGTGAACCCGAGGGGAGATTGGCTCCAACAAAAACCTAGGTGATCGGATCTGTGGCGATCTTTGCTTCTTTGAAGTAGGATCCAGAGGTGTCTGATCTGAAATCTTCAAAAAAGAAATAACACCAGGACTAATAACCACACACCAGTTCCTGGTTAAGGACCGTAGAACACTTATTAAAACAAACATAAATTTAGACGTGAAAGTAAATTTAAAACAGGTCTGTTAAAATATATACGGGTTAAGCTCTTTCATCCATGGCAATCACAGACTACTTCAGAACAACACATTTAAATCAACCAGCCACTTATATACCATTTTATCATGATGTCATCAATTGATTCACCACCCTAAAAATATTTAAAGAGATACTAACCTGCCACACTTCACACAGGCTGTACTTAAATGTATAACTATATTATATATTTATATAAAACATATCTATGGTTATTTTTTGAGATCTTGGCAAGAGGCTCAGAGGACAAACCCAAAGAGGCAGAAAGGTCTGGGGACCTTTTCATAGGGTCTTTATCCTTGGGGGTTGAATCAATCCTTCCATTTTCAGACCTCTTTGGGGGGGGGGGTTGAGTTGCAATCACTAGAGAGGAAGAGGGAAGACGATCTTTCAGGACCAACTTATTTTTCCTGTTGCTACAAGCACTGGAGTTAAAACCAGCACAAATGGAACAATCAGTGTATAAATGGGCAGTGCCCAGACAGTATACACATTCTCTGTGTGCATCAGAATTGGGGATCTTATGCCCACAAGAAGTACAATTTTTAAAACCAGTTGGTTTATCAGCCATTGCCAACAGAAATAAAAAGGAATTAAGCAAAGGCAACAGAGATTTTTTTTTAAATAGAAAAGGGTGCCAACAATGGTAACTAGAAATACCCTCTAAACGGTAGAAAGGAAAGAATTATAGAAGAAGAGAGGAAAGACAATATGGAGGCAAACAAGATCTGAGGTATGTTACATTGGTGGGGTATTATGGGTAACGGAGGATCTCAAGAGTTGGATCCATGAATCTAGTGAAAGCAGACAAGACGGATCCAAGGTCAGATCTGAGACTCATCAGTTGAGCAACAAATGAAAATGACAACTTCAGATCTGAATTTATTCATACAGTAACCGGGTAGATAAGCATATCCTTGTTTTTCACTGTGAACTATTCGCAGGGTTATACCAGAACACAAATAACACAGTAAAACCAACTGTAGCAAAACTGGAAGTTAGAAGCTGTAGTAAAATATTAAAGTACAATTAACGTTATATGAAGTACTCTTCACAGCAGATTAAACACACTTTCCTAGCAGTACAACAAATGGGCTTTTACACATGGGCATTAGTCATGATCTATTTTGAAGCTTCTAAAAGAAGTCAAGTGTTTGCCTGCAGTGTAACATAACATGTCTCATGCCAATACCAGTTCTGAATGGAACATACCTTTTACAAAGCTGGCATTTCTCAAAGCCATCCACAGTTATATAAAGAAACAGATAAACGCTTGCAATATAGAGAATTATTATCAAGTCTAAGATCATACCCAATACATTATGTGCTCAAAACATGGAAGTCAAGAAATTCACATCAAGACAGAAACTTAAGATGTTAATCTTGACATCCATGTGGAGAACAAAAAAAACTACCCAAGTTATGATAGAACAGACCTGGTCATAATTCTTTGCAGTGCATGTAACTTTACCTGTTCCAAGTACTACAAAAGTTAGAAAAAAAAACTGTAGTAGCAATTAAGTGTTTTACAGCTTAGGAAGTTGTAGGACAGTAGCCACTGACACACAGTGGCAGGCCATCCAAGGAAGCATCAGGAAGTTGATAAGCACTTGTTCTGGACTTGCAAAATAAAGTCCCAACAAAGTGTTTAAGTTTAACAGCTTCCTGCCACTCTTCGGCTGTGACTGCAGAGGACTAGTGAGTACAAGACTAATGCTTAACAGTGTTGAGGGGGTGTGCAGCAATTAAGCACCTTTCTGATATCAGAAAGGTGCTCAACAAGCCTGTCTTTCTACCAGTTTTGGAACATAATCATAATAATGCATTCATTGCAAAACAGTTAACATTATGGTGCCAAATAATCAATATTAAACAATGAACCAGAGATTAAAGAGAAGTTCAAAGAAATAATGGAACGTATCTGTTCTACAGCAAGATTCTCTACCAAAAAGAGCTATTTTTAAAGTGAGTACCTCATGTTACTATAAAATATAGTACATGAAAGACAATAATTATGTTCCAAAGTTGGCAAAAAATAAGTTAATTTCCCTTTCTGATGTCAGGTGCATTACAAACTTTGGTATGCACCTTCACCAGCTGCTATGATCAGGTTTTTCACCATGGCACTCATTGCAACCGAGTGACAGAATCAGAAACAGTTTGACAGTTAAAAACTATAAAACACTTTCTTCTTCCACAAAAAAAAAGCAAAACTTTGGCATCAGAAGTGCCTCACAGCTTTTAAAGCTGTTAAGTGATCAGACAACACTTAATTTCTGTCTGGTGTCTGTGTGACAGTACTGTACGTGTTATAACTTTCAGAGCTATAAAACACTTTGTGCTTCTACACTTTTGTTTTATCACTGTTGAGCATTACTATATCAGGGCAGCTAAAGCTCCATGCACTACAAAAAATTATAATAGGATCTCATATCAAAACTATTATTAATGTGTTCTACAAATGGATTAAATAAATTCACACCAGGAGGGAAAATAATTTCTCCAGTCCATTTTTATAGGCACAGTAACAAGCTGGTTATGATCACTGACAATCAAAATCCTCAATACCTTACTTCAAGGAGGATTAGTAAAATACCATAAACTCTGAACCAATACTCTTTTCTTATGTTAAATTTAGACTGGTGAAAAAATATGACCGAATCCGATTTTATTTATTTTATTTGACATTTGTTTACTGGGGTGGTCTGACTGGGTCTACAGAACTCATTCTCAGTGGAGACCTGGGGAGAAAAGCTCCACATACATTGCAATACAGATACATTATAGTCCAAAAAGAATACAAGTGACATGAGGAATACTATACAAAAATAAGTTGACAGAATGTAAACTAGGTTACAAGATATACTACACATCTGGACGATTCTATAGAGTTATATTATTACAGACAATTTTGGTCATTCTAACAAAGTATACATAGCATATGAGCAGATAAAGTGTACAAAAGTAGTATGTAGGTAGTACAATATATGACACTGGTTGCTATTGTACAAGAAAAATAAAATGTTGGCTTTAGTCAGGAAAATAATAGCAACAGAATTAGTGATGCAAAAATATAGTGAGAGAGTTGAGAAGAATATAGGCATTGCAGACTGAACAGTAGTTTAAGGATATGGTATACAACCACAGAAGGAATTATGAGAGACATTAGGATCTTGTAGACTGTGAAGGAGTGAGATGAGACAGAAGAAGAAAATGAAGCTAGCATGGAAGAGGAAGAAGAGCTGAGCATTAGGCTGAATTTATACAGGAGCAGCGTTGTGTATTTTTGAGATGATTTTTTAAAGAGGCTTTAAAGAGTGTTAGGCCAGGCATAGACCTGGTAGCAATAGGTAGTGATTTCCATAGTTTAGAAAGAGCATATAATACAGAAAGTTTTTTTTTTTTTTTTTTTTTTATGGGGGGGGGGTGGGGTGAGATAGCTAAGAGATTTTTGTCTTCTGATTGTTGGGATCTATTTGGTGTATAAGCTGTGACTAAGTTTACTAGTGCAGGGCAGGCAGTATGCTTGAAAATAAGGTTGTGCAAAGTGGATAGCTGAATAAAAGCAAGTTGGTCAGGAAGTTTAAGCCAGTTTAGTTCTAGTAGTGCTTTACAGTGATGTCTGTGATATTTAGAGTTTGTGGTAAACTTAGCTACTTTATTGTAGTACTGTTCCATCTTGCTTAGGGTAGAAGTTTTGTAAATTAGTGAGGATAAGGACACCGTAAAGAAGGGAGGGAAGTAAAAAGGTTTTTGCTAGGGAAATTTTTGTTGCTGTAGTTAAGAAATGTTTGTTTCTATACAAGAGTCCTAGTTTTTGATCAGTTTTATTTATATTCTGCTGTATATGGTGGTCAAAGGAAAGTTCATTGTCAATGATTACTCCTAGAAGCTTGGTTTCCTGCACTATTTCTATGACAGTGTTGTCAGATGCAAAGATGTTGAAATGATTGCTGACAGGGGAGGTGTTTTTGGGGTGGAAGAGTACTAATTTAGTCTTCTTTGGATTAAGAAAGAGTTGGGCATTTTTTAGCCAGAATTCGACTGCAATAAAGGACTGTTGAGTTTTTGAAAACAGTTCTGGTAGTGATTGAACTGTACAGATTATGGTGGAATCATCGCTGTACTGATTGAGTGTTCAAAGGGTGGGAGGAAGTGTGAAGGTGGTTAATGAAAATGTTGAAAAGTAGCCGTCCAAAGATGGAGTCTTGAGGAACTCCAGTAGGGTTGTGGAGAAGGGGTGAGGGTTCGTTGGACCATTTCACTGCTTGTTTTTCAATCCTTGAGGTAGCTCTAAAAACGATTTTCGATTTTACTGTGTTATGTGAGAAGCCTAAGTTAGACATTGTGTTCAGTAGTAGGGCGTGAGAGACTGTGTCAAAGACCTTAGAGAGTCAAGGAATACTGAGGCTGTATAACATCCTGCATCTCTGGCCTTGTTCACAGTGTCTGTAAAGGATAATAGAGCTGTAGATGTGCTGTGGTTGGGTCGGAAACCATGTTGGGATTGGGTTAAAAGATTGTTTTGCAACAGGTATTGCATTATCTGCTGATGGATACCTCTCTCAAGAATTTTGGATATGGGTGACAAGATGGATATAGGACGGAAATTGGTTAGTTCAACAGAGTTGCCTCTTTTGTGGATGGGGGTGATGTGAGATTGTTTCCATGTGGCTGGTACTGCTGATTCGGACAGAGACCTATTTATAAGGATACTGATTGGGTAGGCAATTGAGTTGGCAGCCAGTTTGAGGTAGTGTAGTGCAAGATTATCAGCTGAGGTGGAACAGGGTTTTAGTTTTTTTGTAGCAGTTTCTTTATGGTGTTTGTGGGTACGGGCTGAAATAAGAAAGGGGTTTGTACGACATTATGTTGAGTAGGGGGATTATTGATGGATAGGGTTAGAGGTAGTAGATGGTATAGGATTGATGCCTAAATAGGTTGAAGGGTGGGGGGATCCAGTGTTAGTGGAGTTAGTTAGTAGGTCTGCTGTTGATTTTAATAAGTGCTTGTTAAAGTTTTCAGCTATTTGTGATGGGTGGGTATCAGGTGATGGGGTATGATCTCTATTTGTCCCAGGGTTAAGTAGAGTAGATATGGAGCCCCCAAAATTTTGGGGGTTGGTTTTATGCTGGAGCTGAAGCTGTGAATAGTATGATTTCTTATCATTGTTGATTACTTTCATAACTTTGTTACACAGTGTTTTGAAGTTGACATGATTTTGATCATTTTGTTTAGTTTCCAGATTTTCCAGGCTAGGTCCCTTTGCTTCATCAGGTGTTTACATTCCTTAGAGAGCCATGGGGCTGAGTTCTTTTTGATTCTTTTCATAAGAATGGGGGCTAGGGTATTAAGTATGTGAAGGAAGGTGTTATTAAAGTATAGTACGGCATCATTAATGGGTAGTAGTTTCAAGGTTGTCCAGTCCATTTCATGTAGGAGATTGTTGAATTTATGCGGACAAAAATTTGTTGAATTTCTAACCGATTTTACAGTGTGTACTCTTAGTTGTTGATAGTTTGCTCTAATGGCATAAGCTTGCAGATGATCGCTCATGGAAATAGTGTACCTGAAGAGGAATAATTAGTGGGGTGGGATACTAGGATCCTGTCTAGGGTGGATTGGCAGGCAAGATCTTTGCTATATCTTGCTGGATATAAGAATGTAAGAATACTTAATCATATTCAGCTCATTTTTAGATTATCCACTCACCTTGAAATTTTACAATGAACAGATAAAAAAAGTAAAGGATGCAGCTTCACATATGTTTTCAGCTGAAGTGTCAACTGCCTAACAAAATGTGCATGCTTTGTTGTAGGTCATAACAAAATATGGCAAGATTAGTGATTGGATCCACTGCTTGCACTGCATTCAGGAATCAAACAACTTATTAAGCCTAATACCTTTAGTCCATTCAGTATCGTACTCCCCATAGAAGTCCAGATTACAAAAAAGCTTTTGCCTATTTTTTTTCTTGTTGTAGGAAAACTGTGGATAGTTGAATATGAATAAAGAAAATTAACAAACCATTTTAGCTATGATGGATTGATCATTTCTAGCAGCCTATTTGCTCTTGTGGCAAACTGAAGGAGCTCTGATATTCTTCTACAAAAGTTCACTTCAACCAAAAACAGATTACTTCAAGAAAGTTTATATCCACTAACTGAGCTACCCCGAACAGTGGAGATTATTGTTTTGGTCATAAACCTGACAGGACAGAAAGCACGGTTAAGAGGTTCGAGCAGTAACACACTTTTCAAAATGACTTTCACTGGAGAATTTGTTGAAACCACAGGGACAGCATTAAGTACAGTTGCATAAGTACACTTACTGTAATGGCTGATGTTCGAATGATCACTGCTGTAGTAGCCTTAACTGTATCAGTTGCATCCTGCCAGGGATACAGCAGCCAGCCAGGCAGCTTTCAAAGCTTCAGGGCACCTCCCATGCTCCCAAACTTATAGGCAGCTCAAGTGAGCTAACTAAAGGGCAAGTTTGGGCATAAAGCCCTTCACCGCTTTCCTCATGCTAACAGAGAGGGGGGATGCTGAGCCCTGAAAGGAAAGAACAATGCTAGGAACAAAAAAATAAATGTCTACACCCTGGCATAGAAACATACCCAAAACAACGGGGGTGGAGGGAGGGAGCGTCTACTGCAGCAATCTATTGTTATGGTAAGTTTACTTACATAACTGTGCTATGTTAATCATATTGGTCACTACTACAGTAGTCTTAGCTATATGGGTAGATTACCTTAGTTTACTACATATGGGACATGGAAGGAAAACAGTCCAGGAGCCCCTAAAGAATGGTCATAGAAAAGCTTAACCTGTACCCAGAGAAGGAAGCAAGCTTACAGCACTTTGTAAAAGTATGTACAGAGGAACAAGTACGAGTTTCAAGAATACTGCTAGAATCCAACCCTTACTAAAAAGCCATAGATAAAGTCATGATCCTGGCGGAGTGGGCCTTGACCCTGCCTGGTATAGTTTTGATATGTTGAGTATAACAAAAGGTAACAGTCTTAAACAACTATTTGGAATTAGTCTGTTTTGACACAGGTTGTCCATTCTTACTTTCACAAGAAATGGACAACTGATCCGAAGATCTGAAAGATTTAGTTCTGTCAAGATAGTACCAGAGTTGTCTGTGGACATCCAAGGTATGGCATATATTTTCTACCTCATTTTTAGGTTCAGGAAAGAAAACAGAGAGATGGATAGTTTGGCCTAAAGTGAACCCAGATACCGCTTTAGGCATAAAAGGATTATTTCTCAAAGAAACTCTGTCCCTGTAGAAAATGATATAGAGTTGACTGACCATAAGAGCTTGCAACTTAGATACTCTTCTTCCAGAGGTCAGAGCAATCAGTAACACTATTTTCCATCTTAAGAACCTCAAGTCAGACAGGTTAACAGATTCAAATGGTACAAGGGTAGTTTCTCTGACACAAAATTAAGATCCCAAGGATGGGTCACTGGTTTACTTGGAAGCCTCTTGTGAAAAACCCCTTTCAAAAACATTTTGACATGAAACTGCTTTACAAGAGGAGAATCCATGGGCAGACATGATTAAATGGCCAATAAATAAACCTTGATTGAGGAATAAGAAAGGCTATACGACAGAAATTCAGACAAATACTGTAAAAACAAAGAACCACTAGCCCTAAACGGGTGCTGGTTATGTCATTAGCCCTATCTAGGAAACCTTTTCCATTTGCTAATGTATGATTTTCTAGTAGCAGGCTTTGTTTCCTCCATTTGTACCTGTTGCCCATCCTCAGTAAACAGGTGCCTAAAATAAATTAAGGCCCTATCATCAAAGCAGTTAACTGAAGTTGATTGATATAGGGCTGTATCAATATCCCTGTTCTTGTGTGAGTAGATCCAGTATGTGAGGAAGCTTGTGGTTATTTCTTCTGGCTATTTTCCAAAGAAGGGAGAGCCATGGTTGCCTGGGCTTGAAGGGAGTCACCACAATGATCTTGGGGGATTCTTTTGAATCTTCAGAAGTACCCTAGATATTAGTGAAAGGGTGGAAAAGCACACAAACATTCCTGTCCAAGGAAAAGAAAAGAAAAGAAAAGGCAACTGTTTTCTAGGCCTTTCTTGCAAGGCATCCTGGAACATAATCTTGCCAGTTTGTTGTTCAGACAGGAGGCAAATGTGATTGAGGAACTCCCCACAGATGGACTCCCTGATCTACTTTCCATTCGTGAGGGTCTGCCCTGGCCTTGCTCAGCTTGTCCGCTACACAATTTTTCTCTTGAAGGCATGTAAGATGCCTGTAGAATGACACTGTGCTGTGAAGCTATACCCCAAGCTAACATGGCTAGTGTGCAAAGGGAGTATGACCTGGTTCCCCCTGCATGCTGATGTACCACACGACTGGGATATCTTCTGTAACAACCTGACAAGTTGCCATAGACCAAAGATGATTCAGAGAGTTGAGTGCCTTGATTATGGTAAGCATCGCTGGGACTTACTGACTTGCATCTGTCCTTGGTGTCCTACACAATCTGCACTTTTACCCTCCTGAAAATGCTCCCCAAGCAAAGTCCAAGTCTTCTGTGGTAACTGACTGCTTTGGAATAAGCAGGGAGAAGGGTAGATGTGGATTTAAGGATATCTGTTGTCTTCACCATATGACTTCTCTTCTGACAAACTCCAGCACTAGAATTTGAAAAGACAAGGGGTATTGGTGCTGGGAACAAAGAGACTTCAGATTCTACTACATTATCCTGATGTAGAGTCTTGCCACTGGTATAGTGAGGATCACAGAATCCACAAGACAAAAAATCCTGAAGTATTCTGTAGCAGTGACCGAAGTTTGAGTGGAAAACCTTAAAAATGGTTCTAGATGCATATCTATTTTTTTTTCTGTGCAAGAAAAGCTCACTGAACTGAGGTGTCTAGCTGACATCTCAGGAACAAAATCTTGTGTGAAGTAGTCAAGAAAGACTTTTGAATGTTCTTTTGGAATCCCAGCTTGAGTAAGAGATCCCTTTCCAAAGAAAGAGTTTCCTGACACTAAGAAAAGGACTCTGCAAAGATAAGCAAGTAATCTAAATATGGAAAAATGTGGATAACCTGTACTCTGCAATGACCTACAACTGGAGCTAGACACTTTGTGAATGCTTGGTGCAGTGGACAGTCCAAAGGGTAAGGCAGAGAACTGATAATGTGACCCAGACAAAAAAACCCCTTAAGAATCATCTGAAGTCTAGATGAATAGGGATGTAATGATAAACATCCTTTAAGTCTACTGTCACCAGGGAAAGTTGAAAAGAGAAATAACAGGTAACAGGTTGTGAAGTGTCATCATTTTAAATATGGGCACTATAACAAACCAGTTTAGGAAAGAAAGATCCAGAACTTGTGCCCAAGCATTTTCTTTCTTTGGCACTAAGAACATCTTTGAATAAAAACCCTTCCCCTCCTGGGAAGGAGGAATCGGTTCTATCACTCCCTGGGACAGCATGCAATGAAGAACTGGAGGAAACAAGAGTCTGATCTGGAAGATGAGGAATGACCCTATGGAAAGGAGGATTTTTTTTTATTTTTTTTATTTAGTTATTTAACATTTGTTAACAAACAAAGTCTGACTTGGAATGAGCCAATTTTCAGCGGAGGCCTGGGGAGAAATGCTCCAAACTCATTTCTTTGTAGTGTGGGAGGAAACTAGAGCACCTGGAGGAAACCCACATGAACGCAGGGAGGACATGCAGACTCTGCACAGAAGGCACCCCAGCCAAGAATCGAACTGAAGAACTTCTTGTGAGGCGACAATGCTACCGCTGCACCACTACACCATCCAATTTCCTCCCACTGCCATATATAACCTTGATGAATGATCTTCAGAACCAACTTGCCTGAAGCTGTTATAAAAGAGAAAAAACAGAGATTCAGACTGTCTGAGGGAACTACTTCCACGTGCGTCTTAAAAAGGCCCTTGGAACTTTCTGAACCATGTTTTTCCACTACTTTGCTGATTTCTGGAGAAGAATCCCTGAGGAGTGGAGAAACCTATGCCCATGGCAGACGGGGCTTTCTCACACCTGGACAATGTGTCTTTTACATTAGGGCCAAATAAGGATGTGCCGTCAAAAGGAGCATTGATGAACACAGACTTGAAAGGCTCTACAAAGTCACACAAGCACATCCAGACAAGCCTCCTTATGGAGATGCCTGAACCCGCTGCTGTACTCATTCCTTCTGCTGCATGAGAAATGAGCCTCATGGAAGAGTTAAAAATAGCCTGGAGGGTAGCCAACTAAGTAACAGAGGTCTGTATTTCCTCAGAAATGGATCCCGGGAGAGTATCTAAAAGTTCTTAAATCAGATCCCTCTGTAACCTACTGAAATGAGCCAGGTAGTCCAGGCACCATATGGAGAAGGTCGCTGAAGCATAGACACTCTTCCCAAATCTATCCATTGCCTGAGACTCCTTGCTGGGGGGATGGATAGCGAAACTTTCCTCAGCTAGTTCCTTTTTTGTGGCCGCTGCCATGACCATGGCATCCACAGGCACACCTTTAGTACAAAATTGCTTGTCTTCAGGAGCAGTAATAACTTTTTCCAGTCTCTGGGGAATCAGCTCAATAGTGTCGGAAGTCTTCCATGCCCTCTGATAGACTAATTCAATGAGCTCATTGGCAGGCAGAGTTGCCCAGGAGGTAGAAAGGCAGGTACCAAAAATCTCCAGGTACACGGACTCCTCAGATGAAGGACTGTTGGTCTTCCAGTCACCTCTCTGTTTTAGAATCTCTAGGATGTCTCTAAAGGAGACATCATCAGGAGGTGACCTTGGGGACCATTCACCCTTATCAAAGTCTGTGACTTCAGTAATGGATTCCTCTGGGGAATTCAAGTGCTTTCTCTATAAAACTTCTTCTTAGAGACCTCCTCAATGGGATGTTATAGGAAGTTACCAGAAGAAGAGGGAATACCCTGCTGAGAAGCCTGGGCTTTTGGTATTCTCTGTCCCTGTGGAGAAAAGAGTTGAGACTCTGTACGCAGAGGTGACAGGGTTGGGGGGCTTTGGATCTGAGGGAGTAGAAACCATCTGAGCTGTTGAAGCAGACATGGCTCTCTTCAAAACCTCAAAGGCTGACCTCTCCTGAGTGGGACAGGACTCCGGATCAGACAGGGCAAGCCTCTGGATCCTACTCCCTGTCTGCTCCAAGGATAACGTTTCTGAGGCAGAAGCTGGAGCCGAGCTTATTGGAGCTGAAGACCCAAGGTGCAGCGATGGCTCCAAAAACCTCAGAGTCATCGCCAACACCTCAGAGCCAACAAGGCAGCTATGGCTCTGAGAGGTCTCCAGCTCTGACTGAACCAAAGAACTCAGAGCAGACACTGGATCCAATGACAGGGGTATCTTCCGATTCGATGCAGATACAGCCTGGCAGCTTGGATCCAAGAACTCTGAAGCTTCGAATGAAGTTAGAGGAGGAAGTAAAGGAGGGTAGCAGATGTCTAGAACTCCTAACCCAAAGGGGTAGGAGCTGCAGAAACCCCCGACATATTCTGCACCCAGAGAATTTTTTTCACCAATCTCTCCATATCATAGGTTCATAGGTGTGTACTAGGCTAACAGCCCTGGAGCCTATATAAGCCTAGCCCAAAAATATTCCCTGGCATTATGCCACCCAAAGTTAGTTCCCAGTGCCCCTGTCAAGCAAGGCCACTGAAGTGATCCCCGGGGTGAACTTCCTATTGCCCATCCACTCGTCAAGATTTCTCTTAAAGAGGGCCAGTGAAGTGCTCTGCTTGACGTGAATGGGAAGTCTCTGGGTTAGGAACCTGTCCCTCCAGCATGTTCTGTTTATTGTAGTAATGAGGTTTAGGTCCCTGGAGCATGTGGCATGGAGGGACCGGGATTTCTTTAGGTGTAGCATATCTAGCAGCTCTGGGTCAGACATGGCTTTGTAGGTCAACACAAATCGCCTCTAAGTAGGTGATAAGAGACCGAGTATAGCTGGAGTTGTTTGAGTCTGTCCATATAGGGCATGTGTCTAAGGCCTAAGATCCTCTTAGTGAGGTATTTTTGTGGCCTTGCCAGTTGTTGTAGGTGTCTAGTGAGATACATACCAAATGGATTGTTGTATTCTATAATAGGTCTAATAAGGGACGAGTAGACAGCCTTTTGTAATGAGATGTGTCACACAGAAGGACTTTCTGACTACAGTGGCAATGTGGTTATCAAAGGACAGGCTGCTGTCAGCCTGTGTCCCCAAGTCTCTTATCACACCTTTGGTGTTTAGTGGACTACTGCCTATGCGGTAGTTCAGGTGCACCAAATTTTTCACAAAGGGAATGACAATGCACTTTTTGGCATTGAGCTTAAGGCCATGGATCTGGCACCAGTCATTGGTGTCAGTGAGGCCTTTTTTGTAGAATGTCTACATCAGTTAGAGAATGAATAATGGCTCCCAGATCATCTGTGAACTTGGTCAGCCAGAGTCCCTTTGTGCTGACTTGAACTTTAGAGAAGTAGATGCCAAACAGAAGAGGACCTAGGGCCGATCCTTGTGGGACACCACTTGTAACTGGTCGGTAGTCAGATTTGGAGTCCGCTACTTTCACAGTGTGGGTTCTATCAGTGAGCCAGTTGGCAACCCATCTTATGACACAGGGGTTTATGCCTAGTTTAGTGAGTCTATCTAGGATTCCTGAGTGAAGGATGGTGTCAAAGGCCTTGGCAAGATCTAAGTAGGCTGTGTGAACTACGTTGCCCTCATCCACAGCTCTGGTGACAGACTCGAAGAAGTCTATCAGGTTGAGCAGGCATGATCTACCTTTCACAAACCTAAACTGCATGGGGTCCAGACTTTGGAGATTCCCTATGTCCTTATTTATAAGGTCTATGATGATGCGCTCCATGGCCTTACATATCAGACTCGTCAGGCTAATGGGGCGGTAGTTCCAAGGGTCTGTAATCGCTCCCCCTTTGTGGAGTGGGATGAATGCAGCAGTGCGTCATTTGGTAGGAACAAAGCCTGAAATGAGGCTGTGATTGAACAAGGTACTCAGGTGTGGTGCCAGTTCACTTTGTAATTCATGTAGATCACAGCCAGGGATATTACCAGGTCCAAGAAAAAACAACACCAGCTACCTGTAAAGATGTGGCTCTAGGCAAAGTAAAATCAAATGAGAGGAAAGAAGCTGAGCCAAACCACCACGGCTAGATAAAATCCACTTTAATAATAAAAAACTCCAAAGAAGTAAGCACTTTCACGATCACACTGACCGCTTCATCAGACTAAATAGATTCAAAAGTGCACTTGCTTTTAAGCACATGCTTCAATTAATCACCAATTAATCACTTATACAATTAAATATATTATCTACCAAGATCTAAGATGCAACTGTTATTCTCTGATCATTACCCTCTTCATTTAATAACTCGTATGCAGGTTAAGGGAATAGTAGCCAGGGTTTCTGTCATGATATTTGATCTCTTGATTGGAGGGATGACATCGGAAGAATTGTTTAAGTACTTTACTGTTGAGACACCATTATATCCCATCATTTACAGGCTCCTAAAGTACATACGAACTTGAGAATCCCCCCCCCCCCCCCCCATGAGACCCACTGTCTCTAGCAAAGGTTGGGCGACTGAGCCCTTGTCTATTTATGTGGAAAAGTGTTTACATCCAGTGCTTGAGACATGTAATAGTGTGCTGAGGGATACTAGCATGTTTTTAAAATGCTGAACCATGAAACCAAGAGTATTATGGGCCAATATTTCCTAATATGTGGCGGATTGAAAGCATTAGAAGGTTACTGAATTCTAAACATTTCTATACTAATGATAAAATCAACCTGATATGCCTATTATTGGAAATCATCCTAGAGAATAATTTATTTAGTTTCAGGGATGATTGTTACCTGCAGAAGATTGCCGTGGCTATGGGCACTCCTTGTGCCAATAGCTACACCAATCTTGCGCTGGTTGAATGGGACTGTAACTCATTTTTGAAAAAGGATGAGTTTAAGAACTTGATCTGGTACATCCGGTTCGTGGATGATATGTTTTTTCTGGGGGGGGGGGGGGTATGCAAGAGGAATTAGATTTATTTATTGATTACCTACATGGTACCACCCACTTTTTTGAAATTTACCAGTAAAGTATTGCCAGAAGAAATAGATTTTCTAGATGTTAAATTAAGAAAATCTGACATTCTGGGAATCCAAACAAGCATTTATAGGAAACCCACTAGAAGGAACGCTTTATTGCATAGGGGCAGTATGCATCCGAAATTTATTGGTGATAATGTGGTGAAAGGACAAATACTCAGATTAAAGAGATTGCATAATGATGAACTACAGCTTGGGTTAACATTGGATAACCTAGGAATGGATTTTTTAGAGAGAGGGTATCCTAAGAATATGTTTGACAAATATGTATTAGAGCTGAGTAAAGAAAGAACCTGTAGAGGTAGAGCTTACTTCTCTGAGAGAACAAATGATAGGTTGCATGTGAATAATAAGGATGACAATAAACTTATGTTTCCCCTCACATACAGTAGTGACATTGGTGTCTTCTGTGATGTCTTTAAACGAAATTTGAACATCTTGAAAACTATAGGAGACTTGGATGGCCTCCTGGACGACACACCTAAATTTGCCTTTAAGAACAAGAAGTCCCTAAAACGCCAACTATGCTATGGGACAAGGAATGGTGGATTGAATAGTATCTCACAGAGGAAGGGTACTTATGCCTGCAGGAATTGTTCAGCCTGCAAGCATGTACATTCCTGTATGACTTATATCCATACAGATTTACATTTTGAATTACAGGCCAAACACTAGGCTGATTGTAGAACTAAAAACAAAAGTGTATTTTGCATTTTGCACATTATGTAATGTCTACTATGTAGGAAAAATGAATTGCATGCTTAAAGAACGTATACAGGAGCACTATAGGGATATCTTTACTAGGAAGGAGACAAGTGCTCTTTATAAGCATATAGAGGGTAAAGGTGACTCACATTCTTTTAAGGTTTTAGTATTAGAGACTTTGCAGCAAGGAGAGAGGGGTGGTGACATTAAAAATCACACGGAGATTGCAGAGCAGACGTGGATCCTTAGATCAAATGCACATATACCACCTGGCATTAATGAAGCGGTTTCTTTGAAACCCTTCCTTAAAACTAGGACTTTGAGACATTAGCATAGTTTTCTATGTATTCTATCATGTATTTTATACTTATGAGTCTATTTTACTCTTTTGGATCTTGGTAGATAATATATTTAATTGTATAAGTGATTAACTGGTGATTAATTGAAGCATGTGCTTAAAAGCAAGCACACTTTTGAATGTATTTAGTCTGATGAAGTGATCATGAAAGCGCTTACTTCTTTGGAGTCTTTTATTATTAAAGTGGACTTTATCCAGCTGTGGTGGTTTGGCTCAGCTTCTTTCCTCTCATATTATCAGGTCCCATGGAAGCTGTATTCTTGGCTTTGGAGAGTGTGGTTTTTACCTGTGTAGCCTTGAGAATAGGGACTTGGCATTCCTCAGGTATTGTGACAGACCCTTTAGGGGGTGAAAGGGGGTTAAAGTTCGCACTGAACCTGTCAGCCAATATGTTGGCAATATCAGTTGGTTCTGTATATGTATTGCCATTGTGCTGTAACTTACAGCAGATCCGAGTATTGCCATGTAGATTCTTGACATAACTATTTGGTCAAACTCCTAGAAGAACAACTGGACATAACGGAGGGTGATTTTGTCCTCTCCAGAAAGGGAGAAGGAACTCTAAATGGAACTGGATCCAATGACAGTGAATATTGGGTCCTGGGTAAACCAGGTAGACTTGCAGTCAAATCCGTTGATTTCGGTGTCTGATCCAAGAGTGTCAGATCCAACAAATACTTTGTCTTATCTGAAGTCAGATAAAAAGCAGATGGATTCAGAGAGTGTCACATTTTAACCTTCAGGTCCAAAGAGGTAGTCAGATCTAAAAGTCTGGGTCTCTTAATCAATGGATCCGACGGAAAAGTTGGAACCAAGATAGGCCTCTTCTTCACTTTGCCAGAAGTCTTACAGGAAGAAGAGGAAGGGCTCATACCTCTCTACAGTACTGAATCTGTCGGTTTTTACTGGTTTTGAAGTCAAAATAATGGGGTGGCATGATTCCCAAGTGGCACCCCTTAATTTCCGAATTTCCCGGCTTTTTTTTTTTCCATCTTTTTCAGACTGACATCATCGTGCAGAGGAATGGGCAGTGATGTCAGCTTCATGAGCAGACTGCCAGCCTGTCAGAATTCGACTGAGGGCTGCTCTGGGCTGACTGAGTGAGAGACTTGAGTTGGTTTACATTTAGTAAGTGCTGGACTCGTCACTCACGGGTCTTGCATGCTGCATTCAAGCTTGCTGCAACAGTTAGGATAGGGATTAGGGAAGAAAGAGAGAGGGGCGGGACAGACGATGAGTCAGTCAGTTAGAACTTAGAAGCCTAACTGAGCACTAAACCACTGACTGAGCAAGCAACTGATATAGCACAACCACGGGGAGACAGAGGCAGTGTGGTTTTTTTTATTTAAAATAAGTGTTGCAGCATTTTTACTTAATGGCCGGCTGCAGGAGAAACTGTGCTTTCATTTACTGGTTGCAGTTTATGTGATTACTTTACTCTGGGTGTGCGCAGCATTTTTTCTTAATGGAGCTTTCAGAAGGAGCAGCTTTGTTTATGGGATTACTTTACTGCAGTTTATGTGATTACTTTACTCTGTGTGTGCGTGCCATTTTTACTTAACAGTGCTTTCAGCAGAAGAAACTTGCTTTGCTTATGTGATTACTTTAATCTGTGTGTGTACGTCACGGCATTAACATACGGCTGCAGGAGAAAATGTGCTTTAATTTACTGGGTACAGCTGTCTTATCGACATTTTTACTTGCAGGCAGGAGAAACTGTCCTTTCATGTTGTTTATATGAACTTTACTGTGTGTGCATTTCCTTCTTATCAGCATTTTTACTTGCAGGCAGGAGAATTTTAATAGGTTCATAGGTAGGTACTAGGCTATTGGCCCTAGGGCCTATATAAGCCTAGCCAAACAGTACCTTGGCTTTCGCCACCCAAGAAAATTATTTTCCTGTGCCCCTATCGAGCAGAGCCACAGAAGTGATCCCCGGGGTGAATTTCCTATCTCCCATCCAATCATCAAGATTTTTCTTGAAGAGTGCTAATGAGGAACTTTGTTTGCTATAGGTAGGTAGTTTGTTCCAGAGTATGGGAAGTCTCTAGGACAGGAATCTATCCCTCCAGCATGTTCTGTTTATTGTGGTGACTATGTTTAGGTCCCTAAAGTGTGTAGCTCGGAGGGATTGGGATTTCTTTAAGTGGAGCATGTTCAACAGCTCTGGGTTTGACATAGCTTTGTATGTTAGGCAGAGATCACCTCTGACTAGGCAATATGAGATGGAGTAAAGCTGGAATTTGAGACGGTCTGCGTAGGGCATCTGTTTGAGGCTGCTAATCCTCTTTGTGAGGTCTTTCCAGTTGTTGTAGATGTCTTGTGAGGTACATACCAAAAGCTTTGTACTCTATAATTGGTCTAATGAGTGATGAGTAGAGGGAAACAATGACCTATTTTTTCCTGGATGAGAAACCTTTTGTGATGAGGTGTGCCACGTAGAAGGATTTCCTGACTACTGTGGTGATGTGATTATCAAAGGAGAGACTATTGTCTCTTATTTTGTGTATATGTAGGCAGGAGAATCAATCTTATTTTGTGTGTATGTAGGCAGGAGAATATTGTGTGTATGTAGGCAGGAAAATCTTGTGTGTATGTAGGCAGGAGGATGTGTGTGTGTGTGTGTGTGTGTGTGTGTGTGTGTGTGTGTGTGTGTGTGTGTGTGTGTGTGTGTGTAAATGCCTCAGTTAGTTATAACTGCTGGTTAGAGTTACTCAAGACTCAAACCTTGTACCTTATGTACAAGGAGCAACAGCCTAAATTCTCTACCAATGCCACCACTACTTGTGATTCAAGGAGTTAACCATAGTTCTCAACTGTCCACAGTTTTACGGAGTGTCTGGATTGTAAGGCTCATACTTTTGGTCTGTTCCTCTTAAAATTTGTGGTTTTCTGGCAATCAGTGAGAAGTTGAACTGAATTCACTATATAATGATATCCATTTAAGTTTCAGTCTTTCTATCTTTCAGGAAATGCATGGTAACACAAAACATTTTATTCTAGCAACTTTTCTAAGATTATACAAGCAATGTTTAAAATGTGTCCCTGGTTTTGGGCTT
Source organism: Protopterus annectens (assembly GCF_019279795.1). Taxonomy (NCBI): domain Eukaryota; kingdom Metazoa; phylum Chordata; order Ceratodontiformes; family Protopteridae; genus Protopterus; species Protopterus annectens. The sequence goes on from NC_056746.1 coordinate 658,656,240, forward strand.
TTGTCCCCCCCCCCCAATAAAGTTTGGCTTTTTCCAGATTTCTTGTGCTGCATAGTTCTTCGAGGGAGAGAAGTTTAGTGCTGCTTATGCCAAGTCAGTTTGTGTTGTTAGTAGCACAGGAGGTAGAATACTTGCTTTTGATGCAGAAGGCTGTGGGTTCTACTCCCACAGTATGTAGATGGATTGCTGATACTGTACTGTGTTGTACTTTTCAAAGGGGGTGGATGCTGCAGTCCTGAGAATGTCCTCTTGGGCTGAGATACCTAGTAACTATGAACCTGTTATCAGTTTGCCATCCATTCCCTATTGCAACATTACTACCTTATCATTTTTTAATGTAACACAGGCAATTTATTCCTCAAGAGCAACGGGCACTTTATTTGTAGATGAAACAATGGAATATTAAGTTGTTTGCTAGTAGCAACACCTTCATTAGTTACAGATCTTACAGCACTCTTTAATGTGGAATTATTTAGATGACTTTTACTTCTGCAGAGATTGTGCATATTTACTGATACTGGTGGATTATATAAGTTGTATGTTTTTATGATAGAAATGTTCTGAATTGGGCAGTTTTGTCATTATTGGTTCATGCATTTTGTTTCATTGCTTACTGTAAAAATGTTCAAAACAATAAATTTAAAATACCCTCTAACAAGTGTGCTGTTTTATACAAGGAATGTAATTTAATACAATCAGGAAAGTGCATCAAAGAACACGTGTATGTTTCATCTGCAAGGGGCCTATGATCTGAAGACATCCCAAAGGTAATCTATATCCACCACTGACCAGATGCATTTTCTTTGAATGTGGGTTTTAATGCTGTTCTTCAAGGGCAGAAAAGTTTTAATGCTAAGTCTATTTTCATTGTGAGCCTATATTGCTTGGTTTAGCATATGTCTATTAGTGTTTGTGCTATAAAATGTAAAATAAAAGTTTCAAATGAAATCCAAATTATCGTAGAAGTAAAGCAGTATGCACATTAGAGTGTTTACAGTAAATGGGGTGAAATAGCCAAGTAATGGGACACTGTATTGGCTGCAGGGGGAGGGCCCCATTTGACCATGATTTTGTGAGGAGGGGGAAAGGCGGCAAACTCAAAGACAGACCTGGGTGGCTCAAACGCAAGCTACACCACTGATCAGTAGGACATGGAGAATGACTTTTGGAGGTACTAGCAAACTATAATATTCTTTTGCTAAGATTTGAATATTCCCCTACCATTAAATGCCCTGCTTTTACCACAAAACCCACATACTGCAAGTCACCAAAACAAAATCCTAAGGTTCATCAACTTCTCCTTTCCCAGTGAACATCATTGCTACACATTAAAAAAATAATAATTTACTACAGGGTCTGGGCTGGGGCCATATTTTGGTTCTCTTTTCTTCATTTTGTGTTTGAAAATTGGTATCCCACAATTCCATTGAAGTGGGTGGGATTACATAATTATGTATGTAAATTTTATGTTAATCAGTGTACACATATGCACCTATTTTTCATGGGCCTTTGTCCAGATTTTTGATGTTTCCAGGTTGAGAGGTATGGAAGGGCTTGAAGTCTCAACTTGCCCTTTTTTGTTTCTCTAGGGAAGTAGCTAAAGATAGTGCTGACAGCAGTAAACCTTTATGTAATTAATTTGTTTTTGTGTTCAACCAGAGCCCTATGGTTGAACGTGTGGCAGATTGAACAATCTTCCTGGAGATGGAGGGATCACAAACAATAAACACAAAGTGTATGGGAGTCTGAGTATGGCATTTTGCTGCTGCATTTACCACACTAGCCTTTTCTTTCTCTACCATTATATCACAACAGAACAAACAAGAAAGAGGGAGAGATTTAAAAAAAACAGAAGTTTTTTATGTTTGTTTAGAGAAAAGGAATAAGAGGGTTACCAATAATGATAAGGAAGATTACACGAAGTGTAAAAGACAGAATACTAACACTAGTATTCATAGGTACTTTCGTATGGAAAGAAGAGGAAGGGATAAAAGTGAGAAAAAAATGAAAGCTAAAGTAGTTGCTAGGTAAGGGACAGAGACTAAACTATGTAAAGAGAAAAGAGAAAACTTTATAGCTTTAGTTAGTAAGATTTTTAAAAAGTTCTTAATTTTAGTTATCTGCTCGAGAGCAACTGGTCACCATGTCTAACACGAAAAACAGAAAATGAGATATGTGGTAGGAAGGGTGCATTATGGGTAAGGGAGAAACTCAAGAGTTTTTTTTGGTTACCACGAGCTATTGCAACAGCCAAGTCAGATCCGAGGGATCAGATCCAAACCCATAGGTTGAGGATAGAATGAAAAATGACAACATCAGATCATAGTTTTAGTTAGAAAAATAAAGTTAAACTTCATTTTAACAACTTTTTCCACAAAAGTAAAAAGTCAAGCTTCACAGTAAAAAATGACTAAATGCCACAATGACAGCCCAATTAAACTCTTTTTTCTACCTTAAAATATATACTTTTACAGAAAAAGTAAAATTTCTCTCATAAAAATAAAATATGGAAGGTTTTTCCCCAAAGGGAACTTATCTGCCCAGAAATGGATAACAGCCAACCGTCAATCCTCAAAAGCCCGAAAGAAGATTGCTCTTTGGCAGCAGGAAATCTCTGAAGGGTTTCAAGCCTAAACTGATGGTTTTCTTTGGATCAGCTCAGGATGGTAACTGTTTTTCATGAGGAAGATGCCCTTAAGCTTTCCAAACTGGTCAGTTGTTATATTCTTGGTTAGATACATCCCATATACCTAAGCCTACTGCAGCAATGATTAAATGATGAACATCTCCAAAACTTCAGTCTTTCTTGTCATTTTTCAATAAGCAGATTAACCACATATTATTTCAACACTTTTATTAAATTATTACTTAAGACATAGGCAAACATAAATTGACAGAAAAGAAAAGACAACATATTAACATTTTTTCCATTTACATACATTATACATCACATATCTTTCCTTTCCTTGTAACTTTCATCAATCCAACATTACACAAATTGTGGAATTTCTGCCTTCCCTTAAACCTCTTTCCTCCTCCGGAGCATTATTCTGCAATTACTGCTCTCACAGTTTCCACTTATTTCTATGTAAGTTGCTCCTTCCTTTTTTTAAGCATCCCCCTTGAGGTTATTTTTATCTATTTAATAACATTCAATACTTCAATTACAGTTGGTTTAGAGACTTTAATTTCCATTTTCGATAAATTGCTGGGTTTTTTGATGAAAAGATCCTAAACCTTCTGAACTTAGTTGCATATGTGGGAGCCACACATATGTCCTCCCAGAGTTCTTTTGTAAACTGCATTTCCAGTCTCACTTTCCAATCTTAACATTTTCTGAATGATTCTTATAGTTATCATGCAATATTTTATATTCCCTACTAATTATCTCTTTTTAAGGGCAGCTTCTGTTCTTGACTCAACTAAAAACTCTACAAGAACAGGTATTTCACTTAAGATTCCACTATCCCTTTCTTTGTCTATACCATGATATTATTCCCTGGTAGGGAAGGTAATCTCTGAGTCTGTCTTACAGTCCAAACATCTTCCTGGTCTCATCCCACTCTATTACCTTTCCCTTTCTAGTTATTTTCCCTCAATATCTTGGGTCCTTTGCCAGTTTTTCTCCAGTAAATTCCAGCCCCTAATGCTTGTTTTTTGTATCACTACTTGGGAGTCATCTTGATTGGCAAAATCTCCTTTATCCATTCTCTTGCTGGTGTTGTTCTTAGAAAACTTTATGCTAGTTTATGAATATTATTCTCTTTAAGGATATGCATCCAATCTGCATCCAAAATCCCACTCTCTCTATTTCTTGAGCACCCCCCCCACCGACGTCATCATCATCATTGCTTTCCATTTTTAATTATAACCTTCTGCTTGTGTTATGTATACAAGCGTTAAATGTGAAGCTCTAATATATTCTTTTAAATCAGATAATCCAAACCATCTTGTTATATTGGAAGGATCAACTTATCCCACTTAACTCTTGTCCTCTTCCCCTCCCAGATAAATCCCTATAACTCTTTATTAATTACTGTCCACAACTTTATATCTGACCTGTATATAAAACTAAAGAGACTAAAATGCTTTCACTGCTTGTATCTTACTATCCATATCCATGAACAAGATCTTACAGTTTCTCAGTTTTCTTATTACCTTTTGTAGTCTATTCCCACATACCCTTTGTTGCCATAACAGAAGCCTTTTTAATCTATACTCTTAATACTACATCTTATCATGTTCCCATAAATACTGGTGAACTTATTCATGTGTGGGTACGCAATTTATGGCTATTACTTTTTATCTTCATTATTTTTATATACTGAAAAGACATGAAACTTAAAATGTTACACAACACTGAGATATCATTTTTCTGGATTTATCAGGTACAAAATAATATCATCTGTAAATAAAGCCAACTTTTCTTAATTACCATACCAATTATATCCTTACATTTCTAAGTCCCTTACCTTCACTGAGATATCCTTTTTCGGGATTTATCCGGTACAAAATAATATCATCTGCAAATAAAGCCAACTTTTCTTGATTACCATACCAATTGTATCCTTACATTTCTAAGTCCCTTACCTTTTTTTGCCAATGGATCTAAATATAAGCAAATAATAAAGTGGAAAGAGAAAGTACAGTTTTGTACCTACCATAAATGTAGATGTTCGAAGATCCACATTGCTGCAGTCCTTACATATGGGTAGTCCGCTGTCCTCGGTCGGCCCGAATACCAAAGTATTAGGCTGACGTCGGTCAAGGCGCTTAAAACTGACATCAGGACGTCAGGGTACAAAAGCACATGACCGACGTCATATCCTCAGTCATTTCTTGCCCCAGATGTCAGAAGGCCCTAAAAAGAAAGGCCAAAGCCAAAAAACAGCAAAAAACAACCAACCACCCCTGCATTAACCATATTTACAATATTTACAACCCAAACCACACAACCACCTCTAACTACAGAGGGGAAGGAGGGAGGGTAAATCGGACTGCAGCAATGTGGATCTTGAACATCTACATTTATGGTAGGTACAAAACTGTACTATGTTCTTCATCTCACATTGCTGCAGTCCTTACATATGGGTAGAATCCCAAAGCAGAGGTAAGGGAGGATGGCAAAACTATAAAGCATTAGGAGCTGCCAAAATGCCCTGTAAAATTGCAGTGGCAAATCCAGCCCTAGATTTAGAGTAAAGTGGAAGGTGGTAATGCTTAGAGAAAGTATGCACTGAACTCCAAGTAGCTGCCTCCAAAATATCTTTAGTAGCTACCCCTTAAAAAGCTGTAGAAGTGGCAGTAGCCCTAGTGGAATGAGGCCTAATCCCAGCTGGAATCTCCTTACCATGATGGGAATAACAGAAAGCAATACAAAACCAATCCACTTAGAAATAGTTTGTTTTGAAACAGGTTTGCCCTGAGAACCCAAAGCAAATGAAACAAACAACTGCTGAGACTGCCTGAACCCTTTAGTTCTGCTCAAATAATATCGCAACTGTCTGTGTATATCCAAAGTGTGCAAAATCTTCTCCCCTTTATTTTGCGGGTTTGCATAAAAAGTAGGCAAATGAATAGTTTGGTTTAAAGCCACACTAGAAACCACTTTAGGCATAAAGGAAGGGTTAGTACGCAAAGACACCCTATCCTTGTGGAAAATTAAGAAAGGCTCAATCGCCATAAGGGCCTGTAATTCAGAAACCCTTCTCGCAGAGGTAATGGCCAACAAAAAAGCAGTCTTCCATGATAAATATTTCAACTCGGCAGTTGCTGCAGGCTCAAAAGGTTGTAGAGTGAGTTTCTCCAACACAAAATTGAGATCCCAAGCAGGAGTAGGAGCTCTACGTGGGGGTCTTATATTCTTTGCCCCTCTAAGGAATTGCTTAAACAAAGGATGAGAAAATAATGGTGGGTCACAGTCATAGTGAGCAGAAATTGCTGCAGCATGAACCTTTATAGAGGAGAAGGACAAACCTTTGTCCAATAACTCAGTAAGGTATTGAAGAACAACACTTAAATTAGGTTTAGAAACATCAAAGTCCTTTGCTGTACTCCAAATTAAAAATCTCCTCCATTTATCTGCGTAAACTTTCCTTGTACTAGGCCTTCTGGCCTCCAAAATAACATTCAAAACTTGTTGTGGAAGCTGAGACCCTCCAGGGTTTAAAACAGAATATGCCAGGCTGTTAGATGTAGAGAGTGAAGTTTGACATTGAGTACATGACTGTTCTCCTGAGACAGCAGGTGTGGAATCGAAGGTAAAGGCCATGGAGGCTCCCGTACCAGACTCCTCAGTAATGGGTACCAGTGCTGTCGAGGCCAATCCGGAGCTATTAAAATCATGGTTGGCTTGTCCTGTCAGACCTTCAGGAGTACCTTTGGGAGGAGAGGCAGTGGTGGAAAGGCATACACGTGAAGATTGCTCCAATTGAATGAGAGAGCATCCACTTTCCAAGCTGTGGGATGAAACCTTTTTGTGCAAAACTTTGGCAGCTGGTAATTTAGTGGAGAAGCGAACAGATCTATGTCTGGAGTTCCCCATAACACTGTCAATTTTTGAAATACATGAGGATCCAATTTCCACTCGTGGGGATCCATAATTTGTCTGCTCAACACATCTGCTAAGGAGTTCTGTGCTCCTGGCAGAAACCTTGCCTGAAGATTTAGCTGTAGACTGAGAGCAGTTTCCCACAGAATCATTGCTTGTCTGCATAGAGGATATGAATGTGTCCCCTTGCTTGTTGATGTACCACATGACAGTTGTGTTGTCTGTTTGAATCAACACCTGCCCTGGAAGAAGTAAATCCTTGAAAGCTATCAATGCAAATTGGACTGCTAACATCTCCTTCAAGTTGATATGTAAATGTTGAAGTCTGGCAGGCCACGTGTCTTGTACCCATTTTCCATTTAGATGAGCTCCCCAAGCTTTGTCTGAGGCATCTGTCGTTAGAATCTGACTCGCCTCTGGTCGGGTCACAGAGAGTCCCTTGTTTAGGTGACATTCCTGAGCCCACCACAAAAATTCCTTTTGAATGCAAGGTATTATCTGAATGACAGTGTCCATATCTTGGCAGTGTTTCCATACATTTTTGAGATACCATTGTAGCTTCCTCATATGCAGTTTGGCATTGGGAAGTACCAGAATACAAGATGCCATGAACCCCAAGGCTTGAAGGACTGTCCTTGCAGTCAGCCTGGACTGACGAGACAATTGGTGGAAGTAAAGAGAAAGATTCTTTTGTTTGTCCGGGGTCAAAAAGGCCATCTGGGATGCTGTATTCAGTCTCACACCCAGAAAGCACATGCCCTGAGAGGGTACTAGACTGGACTTTATTTCGTTCACAGAATACCCTAGGCATCTTAACACTGCCATCACATACTGTAAATGATGAAGAAGTTCGTCTTTTCCTTGAGCCAGAATCAGGCAATCGTCCAAATAAGGATAGATTTGTATTCCTCTTAGCCTGAAGAAAGCTACCACTGGAGCCAGAACCTTTGTGAACACTCTGGGCGCAGTAGATAAGCCAAAGGGCAATGCAGAGAACTGATAATGAAAAGTCCCAGCCCGAAAACGCAGATACTTCCTGCAACAGGGCCTGACAGGAACATGAAGGTAAGCCTCCTTGAGATCCAGAGTCACCATCCAGTGATCTTTGCCCAGCAGAGGTAAAAGCTGTTGTAACGTCAACATTTTGAACTTGGGAATGTCCAGATATGTGTTGAGGATAGATAAATCCAAAATTGGTCTCCACGTGTTCCCTTTCTTTGGTACTAGAAACAGGCGAGAGTAAAATCCTAGGCCCACTTCTGGCAGAGGGACCAGTTGTATAGCTCCTATTTGAAGTAGTAGAGAAATCTGTTTGTGAGCCTCTAGTCTTTGCTGAGGAGGAACGTCTGGCATGCCTTTGAAAGGAGGTAAGGTATGGAAATAAAACTTGTAACCTTGGTGTATGATATCCAATACCCATTTGTCTTGGGTAATTAAAATCCAATTTTCCTTGAATAGTGCCAACCGTCCTCCCAAAGGTGCTGCCAGGCAAGAAGGAACTGGCAGCTGAAAAAGTAGGTCATTGGGCCTGTTTACGAAAGGACTGGCCCCTGCCCTCACTCGAAGACTGTGCAGGTGAACTCCCATGTTCTAGGTCTGAAGGAACTCTGAGCTCTGCCCCTACCACGTCTAGATCTACCCCTAGACTGAGAATCAGAAGAAGGATACGTCCACCCCTTAGCAGGCCAATTTCTACTAAACTTTGGAGGCTGAACTTGCAAAAAATCTTTAACAGTCTGCATAGACTTAGCCTTGTCTTCCAATTTCTTCAAGACTGACTCCACAGGTGGACCAAACAACACTTCAGGCTGCAAAGGAGCATCCAAAATCCTTGTCTTAACATGGTCAGATAAATTCTAATCCTTAAGCCAGGCGTGCCTGCGAAGAACTGAACCAGTGGCAGCCACCCTAGAAGAGGCCTGCAAAGCATCAAAACCACACTGTAAAGAATGCTTACCCACCTGTTCAGAGACATGCACCAAATCTTGTAATTCTTTACAGTCAATGCCTTCTGCCAGAGCATTCACCTTAGATTTCAATTGTGAAAGAAAAAAATTTTGATATTTCAACATATGAAACTGGCAATTCAAAGCCCTCATAGCTAAGGTAGAAGATGTATAAACCTTCTTCCCCCATCTATCCAAAGCTCTGGCCTCTTTATCTAGAGGGACCGGATTCTTTACAACAGAGGCCTTGACCCCCTTAGGTCCCTGACTCACAGTTTCTGGGTCCGCCCTAGGACTCTTATAGAGATATTTATGAGCCTCAGGCACCCTGTAATACCTATCCGGTTTAACAGGCGCAGGAGGCAGAGAATCAGGATTAAGAGAAGCCTCTGAAAATACATCTTGCACAACATCCAGAACAGGAGGTATAGCTAAGGGCCTATGTTGAGGTAAAAACAAAAACTCTCTAAGCCTTTTCCGTGAATCAGAGAAGTCCTGACCTTCCCACTTAAAATGTTCCCTCATAGAATGAAGAGTCTCTGAAAAAGAAAAATCCTCTGGAGGAGAAGCAGAAGGAGTGGAATCTTCTGCATCAGAATCAGAATAAGGAGTGTACTCCTGCAAGTCTTCAGCCGAAGACTCTGAAACATCCGAAGCCTGTTCAAAACTTTCCAACTCTGGCTCCACCCTAGGCCTCTTATCAGGAGGGGGCAAAGAACCTCTAATCAGAGTAATCAAATCTTCTGCCATTTTAAGCATGTGCATCTTAGGCACAGACCCTGCAGAACTAGGAATGACACCAACAGAAGCTAAACCTGGCCTGCCCTTGGAAGAAGTCTTGGAAACAGAAGGAGAGGGTCTAACCACCCTGGGAAGGGAGGGGAGTACAGAAACCTGAGAAGACCTTCAGCCTGACCTGCCTCGTGAGAGGCCACATCCTGCAAAATCAAAGACTCCCCGAGACTCCAGAGAAGCCTCTATCGGAACCACCGGTTCCACTGAAGCCTCTAAAGAACCGGCGTCCGGAACGGACGACTCATCTTGTCTGGGTTTAACCGCTTTGTCTTTGCGCTTCTTCGCGGAAGCGGGCGTCGGAGTATCCGACGGCATATTATAATTGCACCGCTTACCGAAGACCAGCCTAGCACAATCTAACCTTCGCTTAATAGTGCGCTTATTAAACCTAGCACAAAAGCGACACCCAACTACGTCGTGCTCAGGCCCCAAACAAGGAATGCACAAAGAATGATAATCCCTATGCAGTATCTGTTTCCCACAAGAAATACAATTATTCACTTTTTCTGACATCCGGTAATACACTGAGGCAAGAAAAACCAAAATATTCCCCAACGGGGTACTTAGCCAACTTGGATTCGGTCTGAAACTCCGAACTCGAAAAATTTCAGAACGCCGAACGGCACTTGCAATGCTGCTTCTGCATCGGACCATGCGGCAAAAAAGACTGAGGATATGACGTCGGTCATGCGCTTTTGTACCCTGACGTCCTGATGTCAGTTTTAAGCGCCTTGACCGACGTCAGCCTAATACTTTGGTATTCGGGCCGACCGAGGACAGCGGACTACCCATATGTAAGGACTGCAGCAATGTGAGATGAAGAACATCACCCTTGCCTGGTTCCTCTGTTAAAACAACTCATCAGAGAGAAACCCTCACACTTTAATTCTTGTATGTGATCCTCCGTATATCCTTCTAATTAAACTTGTTATTTTAGCAGGCAATGCAAATGCTTCCATTACCCCACTCATAAAATCCCAGCTTACTCTATTGAATGCTTTCTCTGCATCAAGATCCACTAATAACAACAGTATTGTTTTGTTTACATTCTGCTTCCCTTGGAATCATCATTGATCTATTAACATTGTTAAATGTGTGCCTCCTCTCCATAAAACCACATTGATCCATATCTATCAATGTTGGCAACACCTTTGTCATTCTCTTACCTACTGCAGGCATAAACACTTTATAATCATGGTGGTTTAAAATTGAAATGGGTCTTTATGAAGCTCTGCTAGCTTAACTGTTAGTTGCTGAGCCCTAGCTTCTTCTAACCTTGGCATAATTAAGTCTTCCATAAATATCTCCACTTGTGTTTTTTATTTCCGTATTTCCCTGCTTTATTCAAAATTTCATAGCATTTCCAAAATATCTCTAATACTTCTAAAGGACATCGGGCTATTTGTCTTGTACAAACCTTCCAGAGTTTGGAGACAACCCATTCTGCTTCCTGTTGCCTTAGGTGTTATGCTAAATGAGTTTGTGCTCTGGAGTTATTGTCAAAAAATAGTTGCTGAACAGCAATCTTTCTAAATGTATGCATACTATTCAGGTACTCCTTTATTTTCTCTTTAGCACTCTGCATTTGTGCCTTTTCTTGTTCTGTGATATTCCCTTTTTTCTGCTTTTGGGAACACCTCTATATAATTCCTATTACTTCTGAAACTTATCTCTTTCTCTTTTATTTCTATCATATTTTAAACTCCACCATAACATCTGAAGATATTTCTATTTTCTGTAATACAGCTGAAATAATCTCCTCTATCCATTTCTTAAACTTCTCTCTTTTTAACAGCTAGGTGGGAAAGTGCGAGTGTCACATTTTGACTTATTTCCCTGCATTTTTATCTTGTTTTTATCCGTGTATAAAATGAATTATCGGATGCGTGATGAAGCTTTCAAATAAATGCAGATGTTCATGCGAAATTTAATTTTTATCTATTCTAGCCCAGTCATTGTACCTTAGGGAATAATATGTCAGAGTTCCCACCACTGAATTCACATCTTCCATGAATTTACATCTTCATACCAAATATTTTTATAAACTACTTCAGAAATCTACACTTATTTGTTATATTTTCAATTCTAGGTCCCCTAATACATCCTCACTACTGCAAGTCAAGTTGCAGTCACCAACTATATGTAATATTCCCTGCTGAAAGCTGATTATTTCTCCCAAAATGTTCTTAAACTCCATAATGACAGTTTTTGGTGGAATATAAATACATGTCAGCGTAATTCTCTTCCCTTGCCAGTAGCACCTTATTACCATAAATCTACCATTATTCTTTTTCTTTTCGATCACTGTTAGAGCCCCTCTAACAATTAGTATCATTACTCCCCTTTTCCTTTGTCCCTGATATTCTTCTGAATATCCATCCTGAAATTCACATGACTATTTCTTTCCAAAGACATTTCCTGCAGCATTGCTACTTGCACTCTGCATTTCTTAATATAATTCACTATATTTTCCTTTTTATCCATACCTGTAAACTAGCTTTCATCCCAAGATAATACAGGTAGTACAGCCATTATGCTAAAAAAACAGTTGTTCCCACGTATTATACATGCCAGTTTTTTGAATGTGTATTTCCAATTTTCATGTTACATGCACACACTGTTTTGCAGACTAATCTTTTATACAATTCTTTATTCTTATCTCAATTTGAATCTGTCACATTTTCAAGATTTTTTGTTTTACGAAAACCCTAAAACAAAAAACTAAAAAATTTTTCAAAAGGCCCAATCCTCTATTAACTTAGAACATATCACAACAATATTTAAATCTTCAAAACAATGTTAATGTTCTCTAGAGTGGAACAATTACTTCAAATCAACAGCTGCACCCACAAGCATTACCAAACTAAAATTAAGACAAAATGTACGCTACCTGTTGTGGGGTAGGTCTCGTTATAGGCTCTCCAAACCCAGCGGAGTGCCTAGTTCTCACTGGGAGCAACATGTAAAAACAAAAAGAAAAGCTTATTTTTCGAAGTAATCCACTGTTATAACCCTCTATGTATTTTCCAGGCTGACAGCTGACCAGAGAAGAATGTACATATTCTCAAAATCAAGCAAAGAAAACATAAAGCAATTTTTCTCTGAGCCTTAAGCTGTCCAGTTTATACTTTGAATAACTGGACAATGTAAGGCTCAAGAAAGATTGCTTCATGTTTTCATTTCTTAATTTTAAGAAGGTGTACACCGTACTATGGTTAGCCACCTGCCTGGAAAATACCTACAGGAATACAGCAGTGATTACTTCAAACAAAGAGGATAAGCCTAAAATGAAGGTTATGGGTACTGAACTGCATGCTACAGTCTGTGTTTCCACTTACACAGATTGCTGTCTGCTCTTTTCTTTTCTCCATTCCCCATCCCAAATGTGATAAAAAAGAAGTTATGCACTCACCATAATGTTACATCTGTGTTGTCCATTTTCATTCTTCCTCAACCAACGGGGCTCGGATCCGACTCAGCTATTCCACTAGCTAGCAGCAATCAAAAAACTCTCCCTTCCTACCCATAATGCTCCAAGCCCAACCTCCATCAGATCTTTCCACAGCTTTAGAAAGAAAGAAAAGGGAAAAACTAATAATGACAATATACACCATTGCCATAACTGGAGTTCAGTATAAGGACTGAAGGTGTCCCTGTGACACTCACTCCACCAGAAGTCATCAGAAAAATGCAGGGGACTGGATGGGGAGGAGGGAGGAGGTTGAGGAAGAATGAAAATAGACAATACAGATGGAACATTATGGTGAGTGCATAACTTCTTTATCTGATATTATCAATTTGCACTCATTCATCAACCAATGGGACAAACTCCCCAGCTACCCAAGTCCTTGGGTGGACTCTAAGGAAAGATATTCCTGAGTACAATTGAGCTGAAGGCTGCTCTTCCCCTTGAGACCATGTCCAATTAGTAATGAGTGATAAAAGTATGAGGACTGGTCCAAGTAGCAGCTGCACAGATATTGTCCATGGATGCTCTGGACTGGAATACCATTGAAGTAGCCATAGATCTTGTTGAATGAATCTTCAATGTTTTTGGCAAGGGAATATTCAATTTATTGTAAATGAAGGAAATGCAGTCTGTTAGCCATTTAGATAATTTTAACAACTGGTTTCCCCAACTTATTAAAGGAAAATAAAACAAAAATTTGGTCTGTCTTTTTAATATTTTTTTCTGTGCAAGTAGAAACACATTTGCTGGATATTCATAGGCAATTGTAACAGGTATTCTCCCTTATTTGTGAAGATGGGGAAAAATGCAGGCAGGTGAATGGTCTGATAAATGTGCACCACCTTACACAGAAAAGAGACAGTGGTATGCAAGGAGACCCTGTCCTTGTGAAAGATCAAGTATGGAATTTGGAAGACAAGGCCTGTAACTCTGAAATTCTCCTGGCAGACATAATAGCAACTAAAAAGGTGGTTTTCCATGTCAAAAACTTCAAATCACATGTAGCTGCTGGTTCAAATTGAGACTGTGTTAAGGCCTGCAATACCAAGTTCAAATTCCATGGCAGAAGAGGGTCTTTATAAGGGGGGCTGAGAAGCAGTATGCCCTTCAAAAAGGCTTTACACAGTTTAGAAGAAGATAAAGATTAATTTTGAAACCTCACATGAAAATCAGAAATGGCAGCAGCACCCCATTTAGCAATTTTGCCAAAAATTCAAGAACAGAATGAATTGGAGCTGAAAAGGGGTCTGCCTGATTTTGCTCAGCCCAATAAACAAACTTCCTCTGTTTACTTCTGTAGCACTTCCTTGTGGAGGGTTTATGTGATGACAGGAGAATAGAATAGACAGGAGAGGGAAGCATGGGCTGCCTGGCTACTAATGGAATTGGAGAAGCCATGCAGTCAGTTTGAGCTTCTGAAGGTCCGGGTGAACCAGGCCTGTCAGATGAAACAGTAAGTCCGGAATTGGATCCAGAATCCAAGGAGAATGCAGGAGGTGAGGCCACAGGAAGGGGAACCAAATTTGTCAAGGCCAGTAAGGTGCAATGAGGATGACTATGCTCTTCAACCTGACTGCTTTCTGTAGGAATTTGGGGATCAAAAGAGTTGGGGGATAAGAGTACAGAAGACCGGGCAGCCATCATGGAGTAGAGAGTTCCTCGGTGACTCCCCCAGTGGGGGGATCTTGGCAAAAAAGTCGCTGCACTTGTTGTTCAGGAAAGATACAAAGAGAGCGCAACAAGGCTGGCCACTGTAAGAATATCATGCCCGATACTCTGCTGTTGAGAGACCACTTGTGAGGAAGTAGAATGGACCTGCTCAATTTATCAAGTTGGACTTCCACAGAATGTGCATTGCAATCAGAAAATGGCTGGAGGCAATCGTCCATTGCCACACTCTTAGGGCTTTTCAACACAGGGGGTAGGACTTAATTCCCCTGTCTGTTGATGTACCAAACCAGTGACATGTCTATTTGTATCTCAATCGTTTCGCCTTCATCTCCAGAACACTGATATGCAAGTTGGCCTCCTTGGGAGACCAAGTGCCTTGGACCATCTTGCCCAGGAAATAACCCCCACCCAATCTGGGAAGTGTCTGTGGTCATTATGGCCTTGGGTTGATGGAGAACAAAGGGACAAACTTGCAAAGGTTGTCATAACTGTATCCACCAGGAAAGGTATCACTTGCAAACTTGAGAAATCCTTTTTTATGCAGACATGGGCTGAGAGATCACTGAACACTGTGGCTGAAGTGTCCACTGCAGAACCCTCAAGTGATATCTTGCCAGGGGCAGGAGGATTACTGCTGGTAACATTGATCCCAATGTCTGAAGAACCAATGGTACTGAAATCCTGGTACTGCAGTTTATTTTGCTGACCTGAGTTTTTATAGTCTGCAGTCTCGACATGGGAAAAGATGCTATCATTGACCCCGTGTCGAATATAGCATATATGAACTCCAGAGTCTGAGTAGGTTGTAATTGTGACTTGCCGTAACTTACTGTTATGCCAAGATGTGAACAAGTTTGCAACATGAAGTCTCTCGCTTGCACCAGTTGATGCCTGTTCGGGCCGATGATGAGCCAGTTGTCCAAATACATTAACACCCAGAATCCATGCAGTCTCAAGCAAGCTGCTACCACTGCCATGCACTTGGTTAACACCCTGGGGGCTGGGGTGGGACTAAAGGGCAGTGCTCTGAACTGGTAATGACTGCCTCCCAGCCAGAAGCGTAAGTACTTTCAGAATCAACCATTCATCTTTATGACATAGTACACATCCTGGAGGTCTACCAAGCACATGCAATCATTCCTGCTCAGAAAGGGCAAAATGGACTAAACTGTGACCATCTGCAACTTGGTGTGTCAAACTGCTTTGTTTAACATGTTGAGAGCCAAAATCAGCCTCCTCTCCCATTTTCTTTAGCACTAAAAAGAATCTTGACCAAGTTCCGGACTCTATCTGGTCTGGAGGAACTTCTTGGGTGACTCTACTGTGTGGAACATCAGGGATTCTCGTGGATACAGGGGGCACAAGGGAAAAGGACAA
Organism: Protopterus annectens; assembly: GCF_019279795.1. Lineage (NCBI taxonomy): Eukaryota > Metazoa > Chordata > Ceratodontiformes > Protopteridae > Protopterus > Protopterus annectens. The sequence goes on from NC_056746.1 coordinate 658,672,048, forward strand.
TCCTCTGCACCCAGATATCTCTTGTTAAACTTCGTCAGGCTTCCTGGTGCAGGGATAAGTGACCCCAGATTGCCTCCGGAGGAAGGCAATTGGGCCTCTGTTCAGGACCTCTGTTCAGGAGAGCTGAAAGGGTCTGTCAGAAAAAGAATCCCTCTACCCCAATTTTGTGGGACTCCTCTGCCACAGAGGCATCTTCTGCCATTATCACCCCCCCCCCCCCCCCGAGTCCTGAGGAAACTACCTCCACTTGTGTCCTGGAAAGGACCCTGAGATTTCTTGAAGCACATCTTATTGCCTCCCCTTGGGTTCCTGGAAAAGGTCCATTGAGGGGTCAAAACTGTATGCCCACTGCAACATCCTAACCTTCCTACACCTAGAGGGTGCTTTTTTCACTGTGGGTCCAAACTAGGAGGAGCCATCAAAAGAAGCACTGATGAAAAATGACTTAAAAGGCTCTGCAAAATCACACAAGCATATCCAGGCATGTCTTGTGATTGAAATGCCTGAACCCACAGCCCTTGAAGTGCCTTCTGTAGCATGTCAGATGAGCCTCATAGACGAATTAGCTATCAAAGGGCAGCCAAGTGGGAGACCACAGAAGATTATGTCTCTCCAGTAATGGTCCCTGCCTGAGAGTTGAAAAGCTGCTTGATTCAGTCTCTTTGCAACTCATGAAGTGTGCCAACTAGTTCAGTGATCAGATGGCAAATGTCACTGAAGCATACACTCACTTCCCAAATCTGTCCAGAGCCCTAGACTCTAAGTTAGGGGGTGGACAGAGGAACTCTGTTCCGCAAGTTCCTTTTTTGTAGCTGATGCCATGACCATGGCATCAAATGGTACACCCTTGCTTCAATGGTCTCTCCCAACTGGTTGGCTCAGTATTAACTGAGTTACCAGTTAACTTGGATCTTACAGAAAATAGCACTGTTTCTTCACAAATGATATACGACTCTGATTTGGATATTATTAATGCCTTGAACAGTAATAATTCTGTTGAATTGCAAAATATATTTATTACTGATTTTGTTGAAACTGATGCATGTATTTTACAAGCTGATATTTTTTATGCTTATGAAGGTGACTATGAATGTACAAGCACAGGCAAAAACAGCATGTAATGATGCCGGTTTAATACCTAGTGCAAGTTTAGAAGTGAACTCAACAGGTATCAGTACAGGTACTATTTACAATTTAACAGATTTTACTTTGAAAAATGAACATGTTCATGCGTTAAGCCAAGGAAAGGATTTAGCTTTGTTCCTGCATAGGAAAATTGTTAATTGACCTTAAACTATTCACAAGCCAGCTGAATCTGAGACTATATTCTTCTGACAGAAACAATGGGATTGATGATAGCTGAAACAGTTTTAAACACAAAAGCACTTTTATACCTCCAGGAAATACTTTTGAGAGGTTGGTAGAAAATGAGTTTAGACAAACATTAAAAATGGACAAATCAAATTTTAGTAATTTAATAAAGGAAGAGAGATTGTGCCTGAATGATTAGCCAGAACTAAAGAACATAGAGTGATGAAGCCAGACAAGGGTGGGGAGATCGTATTAATGAAGCAATCTTGACTATGTTTGCAAAATGTATGAGCTTCTAAATAATGAAGAGACAGACCTATGAAAGGGCAACAATAAATGAGATCAATAGGGAATATATGAAAATAGACATGATGTTGCTTAATGCCCTATATCAAGGCTCATTGAAACCAGATGAACTTGAGTATCTTAGAGTGGAGACACCAGTTATCCCAATAATTTTTGGGATCCCCAAGATACATAAAAATCAGAGTGACCCCCCCCCCCTTTAGACCAATTGTGGCGGAAAAGGGCTCTAAGATGATCAATAGCAGCCTTTGTGGATCATCACTCTAAGGCAGCTCTCAAGTCCTTTACTTATATCTTGAAAGACTCATGGCATTGCCCAGATTTATTGAGAACAATACCCAGTGACAGGAACTTTGTGCTTGCCAATTAATCTATTTTCTGTTATACCCCATGAGGTAGCCTTGGATCATTTCACTCAAAGCTTGACATGGAGTGGGTTGGTGGACCAAACCTGAAATGGTGCTTATCAACAATTTTCTATGTTTCGAGGGTGAATACTTCAGGCAAAAAACAGGTATGGCTATGGGCACAAAGTGCGCCCCGATTTTTGCCAACCTTGTTTTAGCTAAATGGGAGAAAAGGGAGGTATTCACCTCAGTTTACATGAACAAAATTTTATCTTATCATAGATTTTGGATGATATCCTTATTCTGTGGACAGGGAGTTCTGAAGTGCTGTTAGAATTTATAAATTATTTGAATACAACGATGGATTTTTTAAAATTTACATACAAGACTAAAAGCAAAAATATTGATTTCTTAGACATTTTTGAGCAAAAACAGTTTAAGTGGAGAACTCGCTTCCAACATTTTAGGAAAAGAACATATACAAACCCACTACTAGAATATCATAGTTGCCATCCTTTTCATCAAAGACGGAGTGTCATTAAACGGCAAATGGTAAGACTCTCCAGGTTGGTCAGTAATGATGAATTTTTACGTGAGATGTATATTTTGATTGGAATGTTCAAAGAAAGGGGCTATCCCATTAAGCTTCTAACATCAGTTAAAAAAGAAGTTATAAAAAAATCGTTCCACGAGCTTTAGCCCCATTTTAAGAGGTGGGATGAGTACTATAATGATGGTGAATGTAGAAACACCTAAGAATGAAGTTAAGGTCTTGCAGTGCAATCATTTAGCGCCAGATTTGGCAAAATGTTTATGTAGGATATGGGACAACGTGCTTGACGCTGACTTGAAAAACAAATTAGGTGCAAAACCTAAAGTTGTATACAGCAGGGGCAGAAATATCAAGGAAATACTTGGAACGTGACAATGAAAAGTTTAAAGACATACATCTCTAGAATGAGCAAATGTGGGGCATGCAGTAGTTGTAGGTTTATTAATGATAGTCCTTATGTGACTATTGAAACATACAGCAGGACAGTGCAGTGTCCTTGGTGCTGCAACTGCAACACAAAAGGAGTTGTATACATTTGCTACATATTGTGTCATGCCCTGCGTTCTACATAAGCAAGACCATCAGGAAGTTACATGACAGAATTCTAGAGCATAATAGGGATATAAGAAAAAGAAAAGAGACCAGTGCTTTATACATGCAAACTAGAGAATGCAATGAGTATAAAAAAATGTATATTTTTGTGATAGACAAAACAAAAGTAGGAATGAGAGGGGGTGACCCTGAATTAGAACTTTTAAACGAAGAATTAGAATGGCGACTTAGATTAAATGCCAAAGAGAAGCCAGGCATCAATTACAATACATCTCTGTTGTGTGTTCTAAAAAGGAGAGCAAAAGATTTTTGAATTTATGTGAAGTCTATACTTGGTGGATATAATTTTATCTGGTTTAAAGTGTTTATGATCTACCTTCTGCAAAGATTTGTTTCATTTACCATTTTTACAACAGGTTAAAGTTGCATTCCAGGCATCTTATTTTTAACTTTTAACTGTTTTAACATTTTTACTATTTATTTATTAGAGATTTTATTCTTCATATTACATTATTTGACATGGCAAGAAATGATGTAATGATTGACTTTAAGATCTGTTGTTATTTAAATAGAGCTTAAAGATGTTTTCACTGACTCTGATGATGCCTTAATATTTTATCAGGTGAAAGCGCTTAAGTCAATGAATTTTATATGTTAATTCATTTTATGTTTTAATAGTGTGGAAACATTAAAGTGAGCGCTTTTTCTTTACCACGGGCAGTGGTTTTCTTATTTTTCAGAGATTTGCTGTAACTGACTGTTATGCCAAGATGTGAACAGTTTGCAAAATGAAGTCTCCCGCTTGCACCAGTTGATGCCTGGTCAGGCCGATGATGAGTCAGTTGTCCAAATACAGAAACACCCGGAATCCCTGCAGTCTCAACCAAGCTGCTACTACTGCCATGCACCTGGTTAACACCCTGGGGGCTGGGGTGGGACCAAAGGGCAATGCTCTGAACTGGTAATGACTGCCTCCCAGCAGGAAGCTTAAGTACTTTCAGAATCACCCGTTCATCTTTATGATATAGTATAGTACACATCCTGAAGGTCTATCAAGCATATGCAATCATTCTTGCTCAGAAAGGGCAAAATGGACTGAACTGTGACCATCCACAACTTGGTGTGTCAAACTGCTTTGTTTAACATGCTGAGAGCCAAAATTGGCCTCCTGTTCCCTGTTTTCTTTAGCACTAAAAAGAATCTTGACCAAGTTCCGGACTCTATCTGATCTGAAGGAACTTCTTGGATGACTCTTTTTTTTCTAGCAGCTTTTGTATTTCCAGTGCTGCTACCTACCTCTGACTGGGTGGAATATCAGGGATTCTCCTGGATACAGGGGGTGGAAGGGAAAAGGGAATAATATAACCTCTGGAAACAATCCTCTGCATCCAGATATCTCTTGTTAAACTTCGCCAGGCTTACTGGTGCAGGGATAAGTGACCCCAGATGGCCTCCAGAGGAAGGCAATTGGGCCTCTGTTCAGGACAGCTGAAAGGGTCTGTCAGAAAAAGAATCACTCAACCCCAGTTTTGTGGGACTCCTCTGCCACAGGGGCATCTTCTGCCATTATCACCCCCCCCCCCCCGAGTCCTGGGGGCGCTACCTCCACTTGTGTCCTGGAAAAGACCCTGCAATTTCTTGAAGCACATCTTATCACCTCCCGTTTGGTTCCTGGAAAAGGTCCATTGAGGGGTCAAAAACTGTATGCCCACTGCAGACAGAGACTTCCCATCCGTCCTACACCTAGAGTGTGCTTTTTTCACTGTGGAGCCAAACAAGGAGGAAGCATCAAAAGAAGCACTGATGAAAAATGATTTAAGAGGCTCTGCAAAATTACACAAGAACATCCAGGCATGTCTTCTGATGGAAATGCCTGAACCCGCAACCCTTGAAACGCCTTCTGTAGCATGTGAGATGAGCCTTATGGATGAATTAGCTATCAATTAAAGGGTAACCAACTGGGAGACCATAGAAGATTACGTCTCTCCAGTAATGGTCCCTGCCAGAGAGTTGAAAAGTTTTTTGATTAAGTCTCTTTGCAACTCATGAAGTGTGCCAACTAGTTCAGTGATCAGATAGCAAATGTCACTGAAGCATACACTTGCTTTCCAAATCTGTCCAGAGCCCTAGACTCCCTGTTAGGGGGTGGACAGAGGAACTCTGTTCCGCAAGTTCCTTTTTTGTAGTTGATGCCACGACCATGGCATCAAATGGTACACCCTTGCTTCAATGGTCTCTCCCAACTGGTGGAGTCAGAATCCTATTAGGTCTTTTGGGAATCAGCTTGATCATATCAGGCTCCTTTCATGCCCGCCAAGACATCAGATCGATAAGGTCATCAGCGGTCGGTTTGACCCAGGAGGTAGACATGCCAGTCGCAAAGGCTTCCACAAGCACCGTCTCCTCAGGAGTTAGGTTTTGGGCCAATCAACCAACCACACTTCTGCTTTAGAATCTCAAGAATATATCTCCAAAGGAGATGTCATCAGGTGGTAACCTGGGAGACCTTTCTCCCTCATCAAAGTCAGTATCCTCCATGACTGACTCTTGGGGGGAGTCCAAGTGCTTCCTCTTGCATGCTTTTTTCCAAGGAACTTTATTGGTGGGATGTTCTGGAGAAGTGTTGGAAGAAATAATGACACCCGGCTGGGTAGACTGGAAGGTTCAAAGAGGCTGTCCCAGCAGAGTGGATTAATGAGGATCACGGGGCACAGTCAGATGAGAAGTCAGGGTCAGATCTGAGGAGGAAAGGCCCAACTGATCTGTCAGAGCAGAGAACACCCTCTTCACTACCTCGAAGGCCAACCTCTCCGGATAGAAGGAAGGCAACAGAGCTGAGAAAAGTTCCTGGCCCGCAACCTCCCCCAGCTCCAAAGGCCAAATACCAGAGGTGGAAGCCGGAGCCGAGCTGTAAAAGGCCAAACTCAGAGAGGAAGAGACAGCTCTGAAAACCTTGGAGTCAATCCCATTCCCCCTTCCTGGATCTGACTTGCAAGCTTCGGCACCAAGAGTCATCCAGATCCAAAGATGTCGGAGCCAGCGCACTCATAGTAGTCGGATCTGAAGAAGGTGATCTCTTCAGGTCTGACACAAATGGACCCAGAGAATTCAGAGCCAGGGATTCTGATACCGCAGGACGGGGTCAGAGCAGGAACCACACATGGTGAGGGGAGTGAAAAGATGTTGTTCCTGATCCAAGGGGACAGGAACCACGATGACTCCCTTGTGAAAATGCTCCATGAAGAATTACCTCAACATCCTCTCTATATCCTGTTCCATCAAACTTCTGGAGGAGCAAGTCAAGTACACCAAGGGTGATTTAGGGTGACGCTCTATAAAAGGCAAGGACACCCTAAAGGGCACTGGATCTACACTTGGGAGTAGAAAGTACAAGGCAGAGGCCTTGGATCTGAAACCATTGAATCTGAAACCATTGGATCTGAAGAGCTCCGAGTCTGATCCAAAGGAGCAGCAGCTACCGACTTTATCAGCTCCAAAGAAGGTAAGGTCCTAGAAACAGTTGGATCCGACTTGTGTTTTTTCTTCCTCGGCTCAGATGAAGTGGAAGCTGCAGAGTCCGAGGACCTGGATCTCTTGGGAGCCGACTTAGATTTGGAACAAGGAGATTGAACTCTAGCAAAGGCCGTACCAAAGGGAGTAGGCAGAATGCCCTTTAAAATCAGCTTATTCCACCTCTTCATTAGAGGTCAGGGGTTGAGAGCAGTCTTGGCCCAAATGGTCAGGACCCAAGCAGTAAACACATAATTGGTGCAAGTCCGAGAGTAGCATTTTGTGCCCACAACATTTCTTGAAACCTTTTTCAGACATTTTACCAATAATCAGGGAGGACAAAAACACACAACCACCAACAATAAACTAAACACCCCACAGGAAAGAAAAGACCCACAAACTATTATTTATTTATTTTTTTTGCTTTTCTTAGCAGAAGAGGGAGAGAGAAAGAAAAAAAAAAAAGAATACCAACTATGGTACTCAAAGAATTACACTAGAGTGTAAGAGAAGAGAAGGAGGGAAAATACTAACAATGGTAACCAAAGAAATACACTAGGGTGTAAAAGGGTAGGAAAGGGTACATCACAACAAAAACACAGTAGAAATGAACATAAAACCTAAATCACACCAAAGGGAAGGTTTAAACGTAGACAAAATGAACAAATCCCACTCATCTCAGCTCAAGAGCCAAGGCAACCATGTCAATAGACAAAGGCAGCAAACGAGATCTGAGGGAGGTTGGGTTTAGAGTATTATGGGTAGGAAAGGAGCTCAAGAGTTTTTTACTGGCTGCGAGCTAATAGAATGGCTGGGTCAGATCCAAGGGTCAGATCCGAGTCCCCATTGGTTGAGGAATGAATGAAAATTGACTATATCAGATCAGCTTGTTTGCTTTCAGAAACTAACTATTCTGCCCTTCATAGCATTTCAGGCAGTTTATATTATAGTTGTACAGTATGAGCAGTTTTTGATCTGTTGCTGCCATCTAGTGGCCTTTTATTTATAACAGGTAGATTAACTTGTTTTTACAGCATTGTAGCAAGTCTCAGTAAGTGATGTAACTTGGTCAGGAAGCAGCTTTCTTTTACTTCTAGCCCTCATGGAGTATAGACATGATCTTCTTTTCCCAGGCCCTGGCATTCACATCACCTGTAAGTAATTTGTATGCTGTAATTTTTTTGTATTTAGATGTGCTGTATATTGTATATATTCTGATATGTTGCTATTTGTATTGTGTTGCAGTTTTACAGTATTAAAGTTAAGAAATCTCAGTAAAGCTACAAGAAACCCTGATTATTTCGCTTATTGGATTTTCTTAAAGTGTTAAGCTGTCCGTTTAGCTGTACTATGCCTTGCACAGTGCTGTGAGAGAGGAACATTAACTTTTAGCCTTAAGAAAAAGTGCACTAACTATCTTTAAATATAACTAAACTGTACACTATTCTATTAAACGTACTAAAGTTTTAAGACTTCTAGAGCGGTTATCTCTTATTCACTTCCCATAATTTCAAATTTTATTTTTCACTGAACTGCTTGCCATTGTACCTTTTAAATGTTGCATTTCCCTCAGCAAAGAATGCTCAGAACTCTCAAGATTAATTGTTTGCACCTACAGATATCTAGTCTCCATGTAAAAGTAGTCTGCAAAGAATCTTTGTAATTTTTTTTTCAGAACAGAATGCACAGTTGCTTTCGGCTGCAGACTTCTCTATTCCCAATGAACATTTCCTAATGAAAAAAACAAGCTAATATATTTGCAGATGCAAGGCACTTTGCATTTTTCATGGCTTTGATCATTATTTGTAAAACTATTTGCTTACAAAAAAAGTTATGTACTCACCATAATGTTCCGTCTGTGTTGTCAATTTTAATTCTTCGTTAAAAAGTCACGGCTTAGAACCAAGGTAGATAAAAAAACAGTTTTTATTTCGACAATAAAATCCAAAGATTCGTCGGCACCAAATAAATCCAATGTACATCAAGCGCTTTCACCCAGGACCTCCCAGGCTTTATCAAGATACACACCCATATTCTTTTGCTTGGCTTTTATAGCACTTGTAATCAAAGACTCATTGAAAGTAATTAAACAATTATACAAAAAAGCAGTTAAAGAAATCTTTACATTTCTAAACAAATCCATACAACCGTGCATTTATTTTTATGTGAGCTTTAACCTAAGACAAATACCTTAGAAAATGCAATACTAACTATTCTGTTACATTTATAAAAAACGTACTTTAAAATCTGAAGGAACTAAACAATTCCAACAATAATACTAAAAACATGAGAAATGTAGATATTACATATGTTATAGTCCCTCCCATCTTCTTACTTGAACATTTGTTAAAACAAAACATCAAAACTAACCTTAAACACATGACAATATCTATGTGTTTGAAACTCTATTGGATTTTTCCTATACCCGAATAAATCACAATCACAAAAGAATATGGGTGTGTATCTTGATAAAGCCTGGGAGGTCCTGGGTGAAAGCGCTTGATGTACATTGGATTTATTTGGTGCCGACGAATATTTGGATTTTATTGTCGAAATTTTTATCTACCTTGGTTCTAAGCCATGACTTTTTAACTATTTACTCGTTTGGTTCAAGGTTTTGGCTTTTCCTGGAATTTTAATTCTTCCTCAACCTGTGGGCTCGAATCTGAACCCTAGATTTGACTCGGCTGCTACTATAGCTTAGGATCCAACTCTCAAGCTCCTGCCTTACCCATAATACTCCTGCCTCCACATTACCTCAGATCAAGTTTGCTGCAGCTGAATATGAATAATATATACGTGTATAAATAGAAAATGATCATAAGATAGGAAAAAGATAAAATCAGGAGCTCAAAAGAAAGAGTGGTTTCTGAAATACCTCTGTAAATCTTCCCAGACAGAACAGGAGGATGGAGTGGGGGAAGTTTGATGAAGAATGAAAATGGGCAACAGATGGAACGTTATGGTGAGTACATTAATTCTTATCTTATGCTGTCATTTTCATTTATTCCTCAACCTGTGGGACAGAATCCCCAGCTACATATCTCTTGGGTGGCCTTCATGGAAGGATATTTTGCAGCACCGCAGAGCCAAAGGATGCTCTATTTCTGGATACAATATCCAACTTGTAATGTGAAACTAAAGTATAAGTATTTGACCAGAAGGTGGCTGCACAAATATCATCAATAGATATTCTCAACCAAAAGTCTGCTGAGGTGGACATTAACCTAGTAGAAGATGCTTTCATATGTGAGAAACATAAGAAATGTAATCCATTTAGCTAAGGGTACTCTGGATATAGGCTTCCACAACTTTGCCTTTAAAAAGGAAGCAAATAACTGGTCAGATTTTTTGAAGGCCTTTGTTCTGTTCAAATAAAAATGTAACTGTCTATGTACATCCAACAGATGGAGGATATATTCGCTCTTGTTCTCAAAATTAGGAGAAAATACAGGGAGATTGATGGACTGCTTGATACGGTTTTCAGAGGCAACTTTAGGTAAAAAGGATGGAGTGGTACCTAGGCTGAGATTATCTTCATGAAAAGTCAACTACTATGATTTGGAAGAGAGTGCTTGCAATTCTAAAATTCTCCTAGCCAAGGTTATAGCCACCAATAATAAGGTTTTCCATGATAAGAATTTGAGATCTACTTTGCAAAAGGATTGAAAGGAGAGTGAACTAAAGCTTCTAAGAGCATAGTGAGATGAATGGGGTCTTTAACTGGAGGCCAAAGTAAGAAGGTGCCTCTCAGAAAGGCCTTGCACAATTTGGATGAAGCCAAAGACAAAGAACTTTCACCTATGTGGTAATTGGATATGGCTGCTAACTGTACCTTAAAAGTGGAGTAGCTTGCTCCATTCTGAAAAAATAGAAGCAAGGAAGTCAAGAACTGCTGGAAGAGGGTCGGTAAAAGGATCCATATGTTTTGGCGAGCCCAAATGCAGAATCTTTTCCACTTGGTCTTATGCATTTTTCTGGTGGAAGCGTTATGTGAACATACCAGAATTTCTTTAACTGGTGTGGAAAGCCTGGAAAGTCTAGCCATCATTGGAACAGAAGAAAGCATGTGGTCAATTTGAGGCCTGTCAAATCCAGGTGAGTTTGTCCTGAAGGATGAGAAAGGAGGTCTGGACTTGGGTCCAGTGTCCAGGGAGGATGCATCAGGTGAGACCTAAGAAAGGGGAACCAAACCTGTCAAGGCCAGAAGGGTGCAATGAGGATCACTTTGCTCTTCAATCTCTGCACTTTCTGGACAAATTTGGGATAAGTGTAAAGGAGACCAGAGGACCAAACATGGACTAGTGTCTCTCAGTGACTGATCCTGAGGTGGGATCAGGGCAAAGAATCTGCTGCATTTGTTGTTGGAAGGGGATGCAAAGAGATCACAGCAAGGTTGACTCCACTTGAGGAAGATCATGTTTGACTGGTTCAGAGACCACATGTGAGGCATCAGAATAGTTCTGCTGAGCCGGTCCACTAGGATGTTTGATTTCCCTGGAACGTGCATTAAAACTAGAAAGCGGTTGGAGGAGTCGTCTATTACCGGACTCTGACTGCTTCTAGATAGAGGGGGTATGATCTGGTTCCCCATTGTTTACTGATGTACCAAACTATGGATATGTTGTCCATTTGAATTGCAATAATCCCTAGAGGAAGAAAGCTCTGTAAGGCTTGCAACTCTAGGAACACCACTCTCATCTCTAAGACATTTATATGCAGATTGGTCTCCTGTATCGACTACGTGTCTTGAACAACTCATCCTGAGTACTGCCCCCCCTCAACCTAACTGGGATGTGTCCGTGGTCAATGTGGCGATGGGGGGAGTTACTACTTGGTCCAGTCCTCATACGTTTATCACTCATTGCAAATTGGACATGGTCTCAAGGGGAAGAGCAGCCTTTGGCTCGATCACACTCAGGAATATCCTTCAATCAGTAGTAGTGTGTGGGTGGGTACTTGCTGTTCTAAAATGCACTTTTTACGTCCTTGTTTATATTGTTTGCCTTGAAAAGGCTGGTTTAAAATTAAACAATACGTATTTTTTCCGCACTTACTTCTAAGTGTATAAAAACTGAAATGTTTAACATTGTAAAATATTTCTGATTTTTGTTACAGAGGATCATTCATCTGTAATGAATAAAAGTTTGTTGGTTTGGAGCATTACCTGGTTTTCATGATTTTTGGGAATTATTGTGACTGAACTCATCAACAAAGTTTTAAGATCACTAGTTCTTGTTTTTATTTTTTCCTCAACGGTAGTGGTGGAGAGGTTGGAACTAGACAGATTCCTATACTTATTCATTCATTTTTTACATTCTGTTAAGATAGTACCCGCATTTTCTATTGACATCTAAAGTATGAAGTACCCTTTCTCCTTCATTTTTTGGTTATGGAAAGAAATTAGGAAGATTAATAGTTTGGCTTAAAGTAAACCGAGAAACAACATTAGTCATAAAAAAAGGATTAGTTCTCAAAGAAACCACATCTCTTTGAAAAATACGACGATGTGCACCCACCATAATAGCTTACAACTCAGATATTCTTCTTGCAGAAGTCAAAACAATCATCAAAGCTTCCATGTTAAGAACCTCTAGTCAGCCAGATGAGCTGGTTCAAATGGAACAGGAGTTCACTTCTATAAGAGATACTTAAGATCCCAAGGAGGAGCCACGTACCAGTTTTTTTTGAGGCTTCTTATGTAGCACCCCTTTGAAAAACATTTTCTGCATGAGAATGCAAAGAAAGAGGGGGCTCCACAGGCAGACATGTTGAAATGGCTGACAAAAATAACCTTTTACAGAGAAATAATACAATCCATGGGATAGTAACTCTTACAAATACTGTAAAACCAGAGAAATACTAACACTGAACAGGTGCTGGTTGATTTGTTTGCACCGACTAGAAAACCGTTTCCATTTGCTTACAAATGATTTTCTAGTCACAGGTGTTCTTGCCTCCATTACTACCTGCTGCACATCTTCAAAAAACAGGTGCCTAAAAGGTATTAAGATCCTATCATCCAGGGAGTCATAGTGATTTGGGGCCAGGATGTATCAAACACCCCTGTTCTTGTGTGAGTAAATCAAGTCTATGAGGAAGCTTGAGGTAATTACCCCTTGCCATTTCCAAAACAAGGGAGAACCATTGTTGCCTTGGCCAAAAGACAGTCCTTGTAGATTCTTTTGGAATCTTCAGAAGTACCTGGTTATTAGTGGAAAGGGTGGAAAAGAATACTGGAAAGTACAGTTGCACAAGTCCTAGTTACCAATAACAGTACATACAAGAAATCTCATTTTGGGTTATCCGCCAAGGTAATCCAGTACTGGAAAGCTTTCAAAGGCTCACAGTCTCCTTCCTCTCTTGCTGTGGCAGCTGATTGGCTAAGTATATCCTGAGAGTGCAGCCTTCAGTTATCATAGGAAGTGAGTGTTCAGTCTTTGTCTGCCACCCAAAAAAGAAATTCCTCTGAGAATTCACATGATCCATTGATGATTTTCTGGCTTACTGCTCAGGTAAGCCCCATTTGGGGACCCACTTTCTCTCATGGTATTATTTACTGTATGTATGACTATGCAGTGCTTTTTTAACATCAGACTGTGATTTTACCATGAATTAAGTTATCTGAATGCACTGTGGATTTTTTACTCTCTTCGACAATAAAATGCAGTTTGAATAGCTATTAAATTTTATTTTATGGCAGTTTAACTTAAAGTGTGTGGAGCTAATTTTTCACACTGGTTTGGCACTTTGATTGCTCTGGTTGTTTGGACTGTGCACTGAAAATTCTTTGTGAAAGAATTCTGAAACTTTTTTTTGTGATAATAGCACAGTTTGGCTGTGTGGAAACATACTTATTACTAGAAAATTTAGTGCTTATTGTGGTAGTAGCCTCTGTCCTGCTCAGCTTGTCAGCCACACAATTTTCCTCTGAAGAAATGCAAGATGGCTAATCTAGAAGGGGGTAAGATCTAATTCCCCTTGCTTGTTTATGTACCACATCACTGTGGTATTTGTCTGTAACTACCTGAAGAGGTCCTGGGGACCACAGGTGATTCAGAAAGTAATGTATTTTTATAAGAGCTACCAACTTTCTTATGTTCATATGTTTTGTCCCTTTCTTGTCACAGAGAACTTGCATTATTATCCCACTTGTCACTGTACCCCAAGCAAAGTCCGGGGAGTGTGTTGTGGCGGACTGCTTTGGAGTGGAACCTGGATTCAGGGATATTTGATGTCTCTGAAACCCCAGAAATGGAATTTGAAAAAAAAGTGTGTTGATGCTGGGTCCAAAGGGACTTCAGATGCCAGGGTATCGTTTTCACGTGGAGTCTTTCTTGTAAGAGGTATAATGAGAATCATGAATACCTTGAGACCCAGAATCCTGAGGTATTCCCTCATAGTGACAAATGTCTGAATGGTAAACCCCTGGAACAGATCTAAATACAGATCTTTTTTTTTTATTCTTGTAGAAGAAAAGCTTTTTATATTGAAGTGTCTAACAGGCACCGCAGAAACACAATTATGTGTGATGGAATCAAAAAAGACTTTTGAATGTTCTCCAGGGATCTCAGCCTAAGTAGATCTCTTACCCAAGTGAGAGATTCCTGTCCATTTCAAACTGACTCTGCAGAGATAACAAGTCACCTAAATATGGAAAATGTGGACACCCTACAGCCTGCAATTGGCTATCACAGGCGCTAGACACTTTGTGAACATTCTTGGAGCAGTGGATAGCCCAAAGGGTAAGGCAAGGAACTGAAATGTGACCCAGACACACAAATCCTTAAGAAAGGTCTAAAATCTAGATGAATAGGAATGTGCTACTATGCATCCTTTAAATCTAAGGTTATTAAAACACTCAAATGAGGTGTAAAAAGCATTTTGAACTTGGGCACTATCACAAACTTATTCTGGAAAGAACCTATTTGTCTAAAAGAACTTGTAGCCAAAGAGAAAAATAAAAAGAATGATTCACACTTTCTGGATGGGGAAGGGACTGCCAGGGTAGATGGAAGGACAATGTTCCCTTAAATTACTCATTCTGCTTATTTGACTGCCCTTTGTTTTGAGAGGTTTCTGCTTTCTTTCTGGAGCTTCCCTGCCATTGCTTTCTAAACTATCTCTTGCCAGCATTCTGCTGAGAGTGTAGAGACGAAGGGCTGAAACATCTGAGAAATTCCCTGAATCAGCTCATCTCTCTCATTATACTTTTTGATAATCTCTGATGCAGAGTGTCTATAAACCAAATCTCTGTCCAGATGCAATCAGACAAACCTCCTGAAAACAGCAATGGAAGAGCATAAGCTGAAAGATGATCCTTGAAAGCCCACAGAGAAGAGCACTTCTCAGTGGCAAGAAAGCTCTCAAGGGCTTGGTGCTCAAACCTGACTTTTTAGTTAGCTCGACTTAAGCTGACTAATGGTTTAGGTGTGTGGAAAGTGCCCTGAAGTTTTGTAAACTGGCTCCCATGCAGAATATTACCCATATAGCTTAGATTACTGCAGCTGAGATCAATTTGAAGAACATCTAAGAAAAGATAACCTCGGTTCATTCAATAAGCATGAAACTGCATGACTGCCAAAACCTTCCCATTCATATTTGCATCATTAAGCAGGGCCACTGTTTTAACCAAGTTATCAAACATGTTTCATCCTGGAACAAAGTCTAACCCAACGTCAGGAGAATATTGCATAACTTTTTAATAAGCAATAAAGTAAATACAGTCATGACTTTGGCCGGCTAAGATCTAGCTGTATTCAACTGGACGTACAAGAGAATTTAAATACCTTTATCTGCACTTTTTTCAAATAATACAGTATTTAAATTGATTTAACTGTGTTGCATGATTATTAACTGAACTGGAAGTTTTGACTCTGTTCTTCAGTTGGTGCTGGCTTGAATTTTATTATTTGTTAGTAATTACAGGTGTGGGGGTAGCCACATTTTTTGATTTCCTGTCCTTGCCTATTTAAGTGGTACAGTTTGAAATATTTTCTGCTTAAAAACCTCAGCTTTGGCCGGCTAAGATCTAGCTGTATTCAACTGGACGTGTAAGAGAATTTAAGTACCTTTATCTGCACTTTTTTAAATAATGCAGTATTTAAATTGATTTAACTGTGTTGCATGATTATTAACTGAACTGGAAGTTTTGACTCTGTTCTTCAGTTAGTTAGTGGCTTTGAAACTGCCCGCCTCTCTTGTAAATTTGTGTTTGGATACTCGTTCTGGGCCCATCTCATTTGCTCACTCAACTGAGTGCAGTGAGATCATATTCTGATTTCAGGCACTCCTACTGTGTACAAAGAGAGCATCTGGGAAAGAGAACAAAAAAAAAATTAAGCTTGTTTCCTGCCTTTCCTGTTAAGTTGTCTAGACTGTTTGTAGGCTTCTGAGCCCCCAAGCCCTACTGTGTTGGAGGGAAGCCTTCTAGCTTAGTTTTGTTTCTTATAACTAGCCAGTTTTTTAGTTTCAGCACTCAAATATGTTTCTTTGAACTCAGCACTTGTTCAGAACTCATTGTAAGCACTACATAAGCTGCAAATTACTACAGCACTCAACTTTCCTCACTTGTCTAGTGGAAAGCAGGTTTTAGTACTTAATAAATAAGCACTTATCCAGGCATGTCTAAGGGTCAGCTCCAAGTGATTTCTCCTGTCTACCTTTGACAAAAAATACACTGAACCCACAGACATTGCAACATCCTGGCAGACAGGTTCAGTGCAACCCCCCCCCCAAAAGAGCAACCATCTATCCCAGCAGAGTGCAGCCTCCCTAACATCTCAGATACTCAGGTGAAAACCGCCCTCTCCAAAGCAAAAAACACTGCTTCAGTGGGACCAGACAGTGTCCCGGGTTGCGTCCTACATGAACTCCAAGACGAACTAAACCCCCACGTAAAACTCCTGTACAATCTCAGCCTCACTACAGGATATGTACCCAAAAGAATGGCGTACAGCAACAGTGGTCCCACTCCACAAAGGTGGTGCTTCAACGGACCCTGGTAACAATCGCTCCATAAGCCTAACTAGCCTTATCTGCAATGCCATGGAGAGGATCATCATGGAACTCATAAACAAAGACATTGGGGACCTACAGACACTAGATCCTACCCAATTCGGCTTTGTCAAGGGCAAATCCTGCCTCTTGAACCTGGTCGACTTTTTCAAAACAGTCACCAAGGCCATAGATGAAGGGAAGGTAGTCCACACAGCCTATCTGGACCTCGCAAAGGCATTTGACACAATACCCCACTCGGGCATCATAGATAAGCTATCCAGCTTAAATATAAACCCCTATGTCACAAGATGGGTTGCTAACTGGCTCAAAGACAGAACCCACAGAGTCAGAATTGCCGGAGCCATGCCAGATTCGAAACCGGTTACAAGTGGTGCTCCCACAAAGCTCTGTCCTGGGATCTCTCTTGTTCGGCATATACTTCTCCGAGGTACAGGCCAATACGGGAGGACTATGGCTGACCAAGTTCGCAGATGACTGCAAACTGGGCGCCATAATTGACTCTCCAGCTGACATGAACATCCTCCAAAAAGGTCTCACAGAGACGGATAACTGGTGCCAGAGCCATGGCCTAAAGCTAAATGCCAAAAAGTGTATAGTCATACCCTTTGGCAAAAACAAAGCGCCCACAAATTACCACATAGGTGCTAACCTATTAAGTACGGAAGAAGTAATTAGGGACCTGGGGACCCAAGTTGATAGCAATCTCTCCTTTGACAACCACATTGCCAAAGTGGTTAGAAAGACCTTCTACATAGCCCACCTTATCACGAAAGGATTCGCATCTAGATCAAGTGAGGTAATAGTGCCCCTTTATTCATTCCTCATCAGGCTCATCATAGAATACAATGCCCCTTTTGGGATGTACCTTACCTGACACTTGCAGCAACTAGAAAGACCCCAAAAGTACCTCACAAAAAGGATCAAGGGACTCAAACAGATCCCATATGCTGCCAGGTTAAAAAAAACTCCAGCTCTACTCAGTTGCATACCGCCTACTTCGAGGCGATCTATGCCTGACATGCAAAGCTATGTCCAACCCAGAATTAATGGACATGCTCCACCTCAGAAAATCTAAATCCCTTAGAACCACGCGCTCGAGGGACTTGAATCTCAGCACAGAAATAAATAGAACATGCTGGAGGGACAGATTCATAACCCAGAGGCTCCCTTCGCTCTGGAATAGAATCCCAGTCCATGTTAGGCAGAGCACCTCACTGACTCTTTTCAAGAGGAATCTTGATGAGTGGATGGGAGATCGTAGGTTTACCCCGGGGATTACTTCTGTGTCACTGCTAGACAGAGGCACAGTAAACTAACCTTAAAAAGGGCACAGCAAACTCAAATCAAAGGGTGGCGAAAGCCAAACACACTTGGGCTAGGCTTGTAAATGCCCCAGGGCAGATAGCCTAGTATGAACCTATGAACCTGATGAATCTGGGCATCTTGGGGCAATGCAGCAATTGCCTCATGTACACAGACAACCCTCTCCTCCTACCACCCACCACTACAACCTGTGAGAGATGCACTTATATAGCCAAACTGGAAGCAAAGCTCTCTTCACCCAAGACTGGACTAGACAGTCAAGAGGAGAAGGTAAACACTTGCAACACACCACACTCATCACATAGTCCCTCAAAACCTACACCACCAAAACACACACATAGAAACACAAAACACACACCTACATTCATGGAGGCTCTCAATAAAAACCTGCCCAAGCATCAGGGACATCCAAAGCATAAACGCAAACTCCACCCCCCCAACACAACCCAAATGACACATAGCCCACAAACTCAGTGTGCCACTCAACCACAGCCCATAAGGCATAACAACGTACCCAACACTCTAGTCATAGGTGACTCTATAGTCAGGCACACTGATGTTCCACTCACTAGACTAAACAAGGAGAAAGTTACTGTCAGCTACCTGTCAGGTGCCAGGATCCGCCACATAACGCATGCACTTAGGTCACTCCACAACAAGTACAAATATGACACTGTCATTGTCTATGTTGGTGTGAATGACCTGAGACGTACCTCCTTGGACTACATGATAAGAGACATGGAGGAGCTCTCCGATCTTGTATCCCAGGCAGGTATGACCCTAACCCTGAGTAGCATCCTGCCATCACCCAAAATGATACCACAGTACAAGGACAAAATGATTGACTTCAACATTCGGCTAAGCTTCTGGTGTCATTCTAAGGGGATCCAGTATTTGTCTGCCTGGGACGACATGATCGACAGTACACGATGCTTTGCCAGAGATGGCCTGCACCTGTCACCCTTAGGATTCCGGATACTGGCTAAGGCTCTTGCCACCCCTATAGTACCTTTTTTAGGCAAGGTTCAAATGACAAATTCACCACCGTTAACAGGTACAAGCAAGCAAAATCTGTAATGCTACTCAATGCTAGAAGTCTAAACCTCAAAATGCACTCACTCGAGGCACTCCTTAAAATAGAGAACATTGACATCTGTGCAGTGACAGAGACCTGGTTCAAAGCTCCAGAGAGCACCCCTGCATTACCAGGCTTCAATTCATACCACACCTGTTGGCCACCTAACCCAGAAAGAAGCACTAAAGGTGGAGGCATGTCCATATTCATTAAGGATATCCACACCTCCAGGCTAGTTGCACAGCATAATGCATCAGAGATTATCCAAGTGCAACTAACTCTGGGCAAGACCGCAATCCAAACTGTAGCTTGCTACAGACCCCCCACCATGCCCCAGAATTCACACTCCTCATTTCGTGATACACTGGAAAGTATTAGGGTACAACCCAACACCCTAATAATGGGCGATTTCAACTACCCACCATTAACTGGGAAAACTACTCATGTACCAACTCTTTTGCTCAACGTTTTCTAGAACTCATAAATTCCAATGCCTTGGATCAACTTATTCACACCCCCACCAGGGGCAGCAATATCCTAGACCTGGTCATTACCAACATGGGAAACCGGTGTTCCACACCAGAGGTCAATTCCTCGTTGGTCAGATCCGACCACAAGCTAATCAGCCTAGACATCCACATCCCACCTCCACCCCCAATTAGGGAAACCATCGTAAAAAACTTCTCCAAAGCCAACTTCACACTTCTTAAGACAGAAGTGGCAAACTTCATGACATCCATGCAGATGGACAATAGAGGTATGACTGCCAAATCCTACACAAAGGCACTTTATAAGCACTTACACGAGTGCGTGGATCATGCTATCCCTAATAGAACCAAGATGTTATCCTCCAAAAAAAGGAAGCCAATCTGGTGGTCCTCTGCCATAAACAAATCTACAACAGAAGAAATAAACTGTTGCAAAAAAAGAGTAAAATCCCATGACTGGAGGAACTCCCTGGTCAACCTCAGTAAGAAGCTGAGATCCCTCATACAATCCTCCAAAGCTAGTTACGAAAAGAAAATTGCCACTGACTCACAAAGCATTCTATAGCTATGTCAAGAATCTGAATGGGAACACTCAGATCTGCTCGGAGTTACAGCACAATTTCACTAAATATACAAAACCAACTGATACTGCCAACATCCTAGCAGATAGATTCAGTGCTAACTTTACCCCCCTCTCACCCCCTAGAGGGCCCATCTCTATACCGGAAGAATGCAAAGTTCCTATAATCACGGCTGCACAGGTAAAAAACACACTCTCCAAAGCCAAGAACACAGCATCCATGGGACCTGACAATATCCCAGGCTGGCACCCTCCCTAAGTACCATGTTCAATCATAGCCTCACCTCAGGCTTTGTACCCACTGAATGGTGCACCACGACAGTTATCCCACTCCACAAAGGGGGAATCACGACGGACTCTGGGAACTACCGCCCCATTAGCCTGACGAGCCTGGTCTGCAAGGCCATGGAACGTATCATCGTGGAACTCATAAACAAAGACATTGGTAATCTCCAAACTCTGGACCCTACCCAGTTTGGATTTGTAAAAGGCAGAATGTCTCCTAAACCTGACTGACTTCTTTGAAGCAGTCACCAAAGCCATAGATGAGGGTAAAATAGTTCACACAGCTTATCTAGATCTCGCCAAGGCTTTCAACACCACCCCCCACTATGGAATTATAGATAAACTCACTAAACTAGGTATAAATCCCTATGTCACAAGATGGGTTGCCAACTGGCTCACGGACAGAACCCACACTGTGAAAGTAGCGGATTCCAAATCCGACATCACACCAGTGACAAGTGGAGTACCACAGGGTTCAGTCCTGGGTCCTCTCCTGTTTGGTATCTACTTCTCTGAAGTGCAGGCCAACACAGAAGGTCTTTGGCTAACAAAGTTTGCAGATGACTGCAAACTAGGAGCCATAATCGAAACTCCTAACGATGTGGACAAACTACAAAAGGGCCTCACTGAGACAGATACCTGGTGTCAAAGCCATGGCCTGAAGCTCAATGCCAAAAAGTGCATTGTCATCCCCTTTGGTAAAAACTATTTACTCATGAACTACCACATAGCTGGTAGTCTACTTAATGCCGAAAATGTGATGAGACCTTGGGACACAGGTGGACAGTAGTCTCTCCTTTGATAATCACATCGCCACAGTGGTCAGGAAATCCTTCTACGTGGCTCATCTCATCACAAAAGGATTCTCATCCAGAAAAAAAGAGGTCATTGTTCCCCTCTACTCATCACTCATTAGACCCATTATAGAGTACAACGCCCCTTTTAGTATGTACCTCACAAGACATCTACAACGACTGGAAAGGCCACAGAAATACCTCACAAAGAGGATTACTGGCCTCAAACAGATGCCCTATGCAGACCGTCTCAAAAAACTACAGCTTTACTCCATCGCATATCGCATACTCAGGAGCGATCTCTGCCTAACATACAAAGCTATGTCAAACCCAGAGCTGTTGGACATGCTCCACTTAAAGAAATCCCAATCCCTCCGAGCTACACGTTCTAGGGACCTAAACCTTGTCACCACAATAAACAGAACATGCTGGAGGGATAGATTCCTGTCCCAGAGACTTCCCATACTCTGGAACAGACTACCTATCTATGTCAAACAGAGCTCCTCATTACCACTCTTCAAGAAAAATCTTGATGATTGGATGGGAAATAGGAAATTCACCCCAGGGATCACTTCTGTGGCTCTGCTCGACAGGGGCACAGGAAAATAATTTTCTTGAGTGGCGAAAGCCAGGGTACATTTTTTGGCTAGGCTTGTATGGGCCCTAGGGCCGATAGCCTACTACCTACCTATGAACCTATGTAGGATCAAAATTAGCTTAGAACAGCCCTGTAATGTAAAATTTTTCCCACTCTTTCAAATCGGAGCAGTGACAACTTGTGTTCATCTAACAAGTACATACCTTATCTGCAATACATAGCAAACCAGTTTAAAAAAAATTAATACAAGCTTATACACCACTTTTAAGCAAATTTTGCCCAGAAGGACCATTTGCACTGGGAGTCCTGCATTTTTTAATTGGAAACAACAGAATTTTTTTATACCCAGTTTCAATCACAGGCATAT
Source organism: Protopterus annectens (assembly GCF_019279795.1). Taxonomy (NCBI): domain Eukaryota; kingdom Metazoa; phylum Chordata; order Ceratodontiformes; family Protopteridae; genus Protopterus; species Protopterus annectens. The sequence continues at coordinate 658,694,157 of NC_056746.1, forward strand.
CAGAGTGTTGTGAATCCAATGGTGGTAACGTCCTTCTAAATACTCCTCTGCCCTTCTCTCTAATTTTACATAAAGTCCTTTTCCCATCCTAAAGTTGTTGACAGTCGTTATTAACACCCTCTTGTACCTGTTGCAGAGTATAAATCAACAAGCTGGATCTATAATTTTATAAGCTGATCATTCTCCCTCTTGTTGCTGTAACCTAAAAAGCCAAATACGTCTAAAAAGCTGATAATTCCACCTCTTGTTGAAACATATCTGAAAAGACATGGGAAATTTCAATAAACTTCAGTTTTACAGTCCTTTTACATTAATTATCTTATAGTCTACTAACCTAATTTTTTTTTTAATTTCTAAAAAATCTGTTCTTTACTCTAGGGAACACCCACTGACAATTATGAGTGATGCTCCTCCAAAGTATACTGTAGAACATTCAATTCAGACGCTACAGTTGTATAAGAACTTAAAATAACAGTAGATGCCCTGCTTATCAATGTTGCAATATTCCTTACAATAGATATATCCTGCTATGGATAGCCATACATCTGGCCAGCATAACAAAACCTGGGCCCTTCCATGCACTGTCCTACATCTTTTGAGTAAAGTGACGTACGAGGGCTAAATCCTCAAAACTGAAATACCCCCTGAAGAACAAGAGCAGCAAATGAGAAAGAGAAGAAAGATAGCACGTATGCATCTACCCTTATGGGGCCTTTGCCTCCCACATTCACATTTTCCTTTTTGGATGACATGTACCTACAATAAAACAAACCAGAAAAGGGAAGACTCCGCAATGGGGTACTTACCTACACCAGGTTCAGAGAGCTGTTCAGAGAACTGTACAAGATGCATGACTTTCAGACCAAATTCAAAATGCTGCTTTTGGACTGGCAGCAAAAACAGTTCTGAGGATCTGGTGCTCATATGTCACTTCTGTATGAGAGCATAGAAGGGCCTAGACTTTGGTGTGCTGTCTGGATGTACAGCTATACTTGGCAGGCTATCCCTATTGTAAGGAATGCTGCAACAGTGATTAACAAAGGATGTTCTGCTGATATCTCCATCATAAAATACAAGTTAAAAAATGGATTTCCTCTAGTAAAATGATTTCAGACATTACAACAGACAAAAATAGATTTCTGTATTTCAGACCAGAAACATAACAACTGTATGCTGTAAACCTGATAAGGCTTATAGTACTGCGTTGTTATGAAACAAAGAAATATTATAGTTTGTCCTTATCTTGTTACATGCTCCATAATGAATATGGGCTTGTTTGCCTGACTGCAAAAGTAAAATCATGGAAATATAGTACTGTAATGGAAATATGCAAAAATGTAATGAGTATCAGAAGTCTCTAAATAATAATTGCATGTTTTACTGTCAATCAAGAATATTAATTATGATTGAAAAAATATTGCAGAACCCGCCTGTTCTTTGTCTCATGTAAATAAAAGTCTGTAGTAGATCTACCATGTTGCTTGTCTAGTCTAGTTTAAATGTGCTGCTGATCTATTCTGCTTTGGTAATAAATGATTTGCCTTAAACTGCTTTCATGTCTTATAAATTTACTAATGACAAAAGTTAATAAAAAAACTCTTAACAAATCTCACTGTGATAACACAGGAAATGCAAGGCAATTGAGTTAAAATTTATGTATTTATTTATTTAACATTTGTTGATCGGGAAAGTCCAAATAGGCTCCACAGAGCCTATTTTCAGCGGAGGCCCAGGGAGAAATGCTCCAATCATATGTCTTTAGAATGTGGGAGGAAACCCATGCAAACGCATGCAGAACATGCAAACTCCGCACAGAAGGCACCCCAGTCGACAATCGAACTGGAGAACCTCTTGCTGTGAGGCAACAGCATTAACCGCTGCACCACTGCACCGACGACAATTTATGTCTTGCCAATACAGACCCTCATGTTGTAGCCTCTTCACAAGAAGGGTAAAGCAGGTCAGTGCCAGTGATAATTTATGGGTAGCCATTCAATTGTCCAGGTTTAATTTGAAAGATGCACGAGTGTCACTTTATTTCACTTGCAGGGGAAGTCTGTTCAGAGGGTGTAGATGATGGGTAAATTTGTCTCTGCAATGTGTTGTATTTATTTGATGATGGAGATACAAAATTCACTGAGTTGTTGTTGGGGCTATTGCAGCTAAAATTCACAGGCTAAAATGCTTTCTATGTGGACTACCCACAAGCTGATTACAACATGCCCACCAAAGTCATCTAAATCATAGAGGTATATTTTATGCCCATGGTTCACAGAAAACTTAACAGTACACAATTAATAATCATTTATTGTATTTGCTTTTAGTAGCGCAATTAAACATTATTAAAAAGATGCTGCTTCTCAACACACACGTAAACGGTGTTGCTAAAAAAGGTACATTATGATAAGTGAAAGATTAGCCTTCTCATATAAATTTAACAGAAAAATATATTTCAGATACAATGAAAAAAGGCATCTCTGTAAACTAAAAATGAGCCATGTACCCTCTTTCATCGTCAACCTGTCTACAGACAAAATTATTTAAGCCTGGCATGCTTTATATGTTTCCTTACAGCAACGTCCTATCACATAACTGCACTATATGCCAAGCTTACATATATTTTTAACCTTGTTATATTTCCAATTACAAATGGAGGGAACATTAAAATTACAAAAGCAAATAATAAGGTAAAAGGTACCCTAATAAATGTCTCCGTAACCTCCCACTGAAGTTCAAATACCAGATTCAACTCTCAGGTTCCAGCTGAGATCCAGGACATGCATATTACATCACCAAATTCCCGCCCACTTCAAACTAAACCAACTTGCGAAAACATACCAAACATGCCCTGGGATTTGTGATTCAGAAACTTGCCTTCCCTGATTGTGTTAAGACTTTCATGAACATATGACATATGATGTATTCCAAAAATAACTGAAATAAGTTACTATTAATTAATTAACTAGCAGGAAAAGATAGGGTCATTATTCAGACAGTGCTTCCTGCAGTTGCAGCTAGAAATGTCATAAACACAAGTGGAGAGCAAGAAGCATGTATGTGCACAAGTATATGCACAAATAAAAACTTTTGTGATGTTATGAAAATGGCTAAAAGTCATAGTTAAGTGGCTCTCAGCAACATTTATATACAGATTTACTGATTTAAATGGGAAGGAAATGGGTGCATAAGATAGTAAGAAAAGATGGAATAGCAAGCAGAGGAATACACATAAGGACAGAGGGAAGGTTGATAGTGGGAGTGGGGAGGCGAGATGTAAAGGGTATATGTTTTATTTTTTGTGGAACAGGTGCTTTTTTTAAAAAAAAAGTTTGATGGAGGAGTATGTAAGACTGAGGCAAGGAATGAAAAGAGGATAGAGGCATGGAAGCAGGGGCACACACAAAAAAACAAAAGACACAGACAAAGAACAACATGGGAAGTGCTGATGCAAAGATGTGGGGTTGACACTAGAACTGACATACATATACAGGGAGGACAAATGATGATGGGGAAGACTAGTGCTGTACAAGGAAGAGAATCACCAGGATGGTGAATAAGTTGGACATCCTGCATCTGACACTACATTGCCTGGGGATGGCCCAGAAAGAGGTCCATCATGACAGAGACTGCCCTGCCCATTCAACTCTACTTGAGGTGATGGCAATGGCATTGACAAGCAGCAGTTTGACTCCAAGTCACACAAGGAAAGTCTCCAGGCAGCCAATCGGGACTTCAAGTTACTGGACCACCAAATCTAACAACTCCCACACTCCCACCAGTAAGAGAACAACATAGGCCCCATGAAACAACTCAAGACTGGCCCCTACTGCACTCAATATGGAGGCAGGCTTGTAAGCAGATGGACTGCTGGCAGAAGGCCTGGGCTAATGGCAGATTTGGAACCAGTGCCACACCACTGGTACAGCCACGGCAAATGATACATAAAATGTTAACATAAATGGATAGAAATAAAACAACAAACACAGAACAAAATATAAAGATTAAGGATAGTGGCAAAGATAAGGAGAGGAAGAAACCTAAAAGACATTGGTACTATGAATATCTCTGATGACCATTCATACTGGTATCTAATGTTGTACCACACAGATGATTGATATGCTACTATCCCAGGTCTGATCACTCTGTGTAGGTACAAAAGCTGTCCCTACTATATGATGTGGATGTAGGTATGCAGTGCTATAGGAGTAGATGGGGATGCTGGATATAATATGTTATTGGGGTCGGTGATGTTGGATATAATATGTCATGGGGGTGGAGTTGTTGCCCTGTGAATATGGTGTAAAAGACATGGTCAAAGACATAAAGATTTTTACTTATTTATTTATTTATTTATTTATTTATTTCCAGTTTGATGACCAGGGAGGTCCACTGGCCTCAAAGAGCCTGTTTTCAGTGGAAGCCTGGGGAGAAAAGCTCCAATAATACATAGTACAAGCTCCATAACATGAAGTACAATACATACTGGAAACAGAAACAAACTAAGCAAATGTTACATACAAAATAGCAAAAACTAAACAAAAGTTAAACAGCAGCCTGGAGAAGGTTGTAAAGCATATTTACATGTTTAGTGGAACAGTAGTACAAGGTTAAATTAATACAGACGTTTAAATCATCTGAGAATGACATAGCAGTAACATTAGCATAGATGAGTTCTTTATGCATGACTATTACCATGAGTTAAATTAATACAGAGGTTTAAATCCTCTGAGAGTGGTATAGAGGTAGCATTAGCATGAAGGCAGTACATAGCGTTAATCAATAGGGTGTAAGGAAGAACAAACTTTGTGTGTTATAAAGTATTTATGTACTAAGCAGGTTAGGTAGGTGGAGTGCAATCGCATTTCCATTTTTGGAAAGGGTAAGACTGCAGCTGGGTTTTGAAGTGTTCAGAGTTCTCAGAAATTCTTAGAGATGGAGGGAGAGAATTCCATTTTTTGGTGACGGAAAAGGATAGGAGAAGCTGACCAGCAGGACAGTTTGGTTTATAAACAAAGATTAGATTTTGGTGGTTAGATCTTCGAGTTCTGTTTGGGGTGTATAATGTTAAGATGTTTGTTAGTGCTGGGCATATAGTTGGTTTAAAAATAAGCTTGTGAGTGGTGATGAGTTGGAGGAAGTCAAGGTAGTTTGGGAGTTCTAGCCATTGCAGCTTGTGGAGAGGTTTACAGTAGTGAGTGGAGTATTTGGAAGTGGTGGCGAACTTTGAGACTTTATTGTAACAGGATTCTAGTTTAGAAGAGATGGAGGAAGATAGGTTGGTTAGTAGGGGAGCACCATACATTAGTGAAGGTAGTAAGAAGGTAGTGGTGAGGGTCTGTCTTGTTGAGGGGGAGAGGAAGTGGGAGTTTCTGTACAGCATGTCAAGTTTCTGATGGGTTTTCTTTATATTTAGCTGAATATGGGTATTGAATTTTAGGTGTTAGTCAACAGTAACTCCAAGAAGTTTAGCAAAAGGAGCAACTTCTATAGTGGAGTTGGCAAGGCTTGTAATCCTGAAATAGGTTTTGTCTAGGTGGATAGATTTTGAGGGAGAGAATGGAAGGATCTTTGATTTTTTGGCATTCAAAGAGAGGTGATTTTGGAGCATCCAGTTCTCAATAGTTGAGAAAGCAGTTTGAGTTTTTGTTTGGAGCTCAGGGAGGTTTGATGCAGAGCAAAGTAAAGTTGAGTCATCTGCATATTGTACTATCTTAGTGTTAGGAATGGCTGCATGGAAATCATTAATGAAGATATTGTAGTGCCTTTGGCCAAAGGCCCAACAACAAAAAACTACAAACACAAACCGAACCTAACCAAAAACACAATAACTACAGTCAAGAAGTTTTTTTTTTTTTTTTTTTTTTTTTTTTAATAGGACGCCTCTAACTTAAATGGCTACCTATGAAGTAAAAGAGAAGACTAAAAATAAAACGATACAATAAGTAGAGATGGGAAAAGGGAAGGGGGGGGAACTCTCTAACTTAAACGAGTTCTAAGGGAAAAATACAATACTAAAACTACAACAAGCTAATTAACGATAATGTCGAAAGACTAAACTATCAAAAAAGGACCCCTAATTTGCTATAAAAGTATTAAAATAACTTACAAGAGCCTGAGCCAGTAACAACGAACCTCGCAGCTGAAGCGACAAATGAGAACTGGGTAGCTAGCGCTACGCATCATGGGATAAGGGGTAGCCTCGAGCCAGTAAACAGCTCTCGAGCTACAGAAGATGGCCAAGTCGGAGCCGAGGGTCGGCTCCAATCCCAACAAGCAAGAAACGAAGGCGAGATAGAGAACTTAACATTAGAGGTTATCCTTGGAACTTAATCCAACAAGTTACCAAGGAAGTAAATGAAGGTAGGCAAAGCAAGTTTGCACCCATTTTAAGTCAAGATCTGTGTTCAACCACCAATAAAATTCCCCTTGGTTCCAGCAAAGACAAAAAAGATGCATATATTTTGGATTACAACAGGGATTCAAATGTTATTAGAAAGGTGGTGAGTAGAGAATGGGATAAATTTAGAAAAATTACTGACACAGAACCCACAGTTGTGGGGAATTTGTAGTTTACTTATAGAAGAGATATGAATTTCAAAAATTTTTTTGAATATGGTGGAGTACATGGGGACCTGTGCCATCGTACCAGAATTGGTACATTCAAATGTGGTACATGCTCTCAGTGTAATTATATTAATAATGCCTCTTCTTTAGAGATTCCCAGTAGAAATCGTCATATCAAGAGTAGGGTATATGCCAATTGTAATAGTAGTGGTCTTGTTTATTTAGCCATGTGTAAAGAATGTAGTTCCTTTTACATAGGGAAAATGGAATGAAAACTTAAGACACGTATTTATGAACATTTGTATGAGACTGGTAGGGCCAACACAAAGAATGCATTATTTTGTCACAAATTAATATGTACACAAGCATGTTATTCCTTTTTTGTCCTGGAGGTTGTCCCAAAAGAAATTAGTGGGGGTATGTGGTAAGCCAAATTAGAGTACAGAGAGCTTTACTGGCAAATAATATTGGAAGCTACTCGGCAACCAGGTCTAAATGATATGCTGTCAATTTTACCAGTTTTAAAACACAGAACTGCTAAACTATGAAGTTAAATTATGAATGTAATGATTTATTATTCCACTAGAGGGCAACTTATTATTTTTGAAGTATTTGTTTTTATACAATGATTTTAAATTGTAATATGTTATAGACAATAAAATATATATATATATATATATATATATATATATATATATATATATATATATATAAATATATTCATATTTTAATTGTTATAAGATGTGTATCTGAAATTACATTATTTCTTCTTCTTCTTTCGGCTTTTCCCGGTTAGGGGTTGCCACAGCGGATCACCTGTCCGCTCATGATTGGCAGTGGAGTTTTACAGTGCCGAGTGGCTAGCCCAATGCCCAACCTTCCCCAGAAGGCACACACTCACATCTAGGGCCAATTTAGAGTGTCCAATCCACCTGCAGCATGTCTTTGGGATGTGGGAGGAAACCGGAGCATCCAGAGGAAACCCACGTGACCACAGGGAGGACATGCAGACTCCGCACAGAAGGCACCCCAGCCGAGGATCGAACCGGAGAACCTCTTGCTGTGAGGCAACAATGCTAACTGAAATGACATTATTTATATTATCGATATTAGGGTATTTTATGATAATTTAATATGTTTTTTTTTTTTTTTAAATTAAATGTGAACCTTATAGGCGAGAGTATGAGTGACTAATTATGGTTTGTCCAATGGCATTTTGGTTTTTTAATTGTGTTTCAGTATTTAAATGATGTAAGGCTACCTGATATTGTATCTGATGAAGTTTTTGACGAAAACGCCAAGTTGTATAAGCAGCGTTAATTTCTGTGCATTATTTTTTCTGAATAAATTTCTTTGTGTGTCCTGGGTACTCATCTGGCTGCTCTGAGTGAATTGCGGACTGCTTTATAGTTCAAACTTCACTGCCATCATTTTTGTGGTTATAAACTTTGAAAGTTGATAGAACCACAACTTTTGCATTAGTACAAATTTCCTGAAGGATATGTAAGTCTAAAGCTCAAAAGTCTTCCATTATTTTCTGACTTCAGTCCTTAGTCATTTCCCAGGGATTTGCCAGAAAAAAACACAATTTTATGAGACACAGACTAAAAATATGAAGCAAAAATCTGGACATACGTTTCTGGTAAAAGAAAAGACACTAAGCATAAAGCCACGGAAACAGTTTAAAATTTCCCTCTAACTTCCAGCTGCAGGCAGAACACAGGGCAAGGAAGCAGCTGCTCAGCCTCAGCTGCAAATGTGGAAGTTATTAGTTCTTCCTTTTTTTAAACTCAAGGCAGGCAGCTGCTTAGCAGTGAACACTGAACTCTCTTTGCTTGCTTTTTACTGAGGGTGAGCTGCACAGCCATAGCCATAACGGAATTTTTTTTTCTTTTTTTTTATTACAGAAACGTCGGACATCAAGATGTGAAGTCCAGGTGGGTGCAACAACCACTCAGACCCCTAGAAATTATCACAGGACCCCCAGGGATCCATGGACCACATTTTTGGAATCACTGGGCTACCTAATCAAGCTCCCTCCCCAAAGAAAAACAACAGATGAGTTTTGTTCAAAAAGAGACAAATTTAACCTTACCAGCACAAAGTTAAGGTCCCACAAAGGTAGCACCTATATTTTAAGTGGTCTTAAATGTGAAACCCTTGCAATAACAGCTTGATGAAAGTCTGAGAAAGAGGAGGATCCATGGGCAGACATGCTAAAATGTCCGACAATCACACTTTGCTAAAAGAATAAGGTAGGCTAAAGGACAGTAACTCAAGCAAATGTAGTCGCTATCACCAATGGTACATAATCCCTGATTGGGCCTTGATTATTAAAGTGGCACTAACGTGAACATCTCTTCCACATACTAGCATTAGATTTCCTAGCAGCAGGATGTATTACCTCCTTTAGTACCTGCTTCACTTCATCAGAAACAAGGTGCCTAAAAGTTACCACAAGCTGAATTATTCAGACAGTTAGTTGTAGTCAATTCAGATGGGGTGTATCAAACTCCCGTGGTGATGTGTAAGTACATCTGATCTGTGGTAATTGTCCTAAGCCAATTCCATTAGAAGGGAGAACCACTGTTGCCTAGGCCAGAACGGAGTTACCACAGTAATCTTAGGAGAGTCCTTCTGAATCTTCAGAATTACCCTGGTTATCAATGGAAAGGCACAAATGAATGCTACAGTCCACAAGAATGAAAACGCATCTGTTCTCCAGACCTGCTTGCAATGAATCCGGGAAAAGAATATATTGAGTTGCTTGTTTTGAAAGAAGGTAAACAGGTTTACTTGGGGTGTTCCTCACAAATTGATCAATTCTTGAAAGACTGCCCCCTCTCAACTAAATTTCCATTCAAGAGGGTCTGTCCTGCTCCTGTTCAGCTTGAGAACCATGACATTTTGCTATAATAGAATGCAGGAAGCTTGAAGGGTTAAACAATGCTACAGAGAGACCCCTCATGCTACCACAGCTAGCTTGCAAAGGGGTAAGACTTGTCGCTCTCTGTTTATGTACTACATCACTGGGGTGTTGTCTATAATCATCTGCAAATGCCCAGGGGATTGCAGGTGGTAAAAAGAGATTCTATAACATGTCTTTCACATTAAAGTGCTTTGTCCTGTCTTGTTTGTTCCAAAGACCTTGCACCTTTACCCTCATTGCTATTGGTCAGCATGCGAAAAGTACAGTTTTGTACCTACCATAAATGTAGATGTTTGAGTGTCTTCACTGCTGCAGTCATTACACTTGGGTTATCCTGCCATCAAGCGGGCCCGCAGTTGGCCTGTGTTCCAATGTCTTGGTCCGGCATCGGCTGCTGTCGCCTCTTCCCTGACGTCAGTGCGCCAGGGGTATATAAGAAGCAGCCAACGCCATTTTCTTCAGTTTTTCTTGCCCCAGATGTCAGGTGCCCCCAAAAATGGTAGGCAATACATATTGCTAATAAAACATACAAAACAGGTAAAAATAAAACCTTCAGTAACCAGCAAATACACCACATAGGTTGTATAGGTAAGTCCCAGATAAGAAAGAGGGGCTGGTGAGTGGGTAACCTGGACTGCAGCAGTGAAGACACTTGAACATCTACATTTATGGTAGGTACAAAACTGTACTATGTTCATCGTGTTTCACTGCTGCAGTCATTACACTTGGGTAGAATCCCAAAGCTGAGTTTGGATGGCTGGCTCTATAGAGGATTTGGTGTGGCTATGAGGCCCTGCAGCACTGCAGTGGCAAAGCCAGCTCTGGATCTAGAATAAAGAGGAAAATGGTAATGCTTGGTAAAGGTGTGCACTGAACTCCAAGCTGCAGCTTCCAAGATATCTTTGGTAGGTACTCCTCTAAGGTAGGCAGTAGAAGTGGCAGTTGCCCTGGTGGAATGTGGTCTAATATTACTAGGCACAGGTTTCCCATGTTGTGTGTAGCAGAACCGGATATAGTGTCCTATCCACTTTGAGATGGTCTGCTTTGAAATAGCCTTTCCCTGTGATCCTGCAGCACATGATACAAACAATTGTCAGGTTTTCTGAAAGTTTTTGTTTTGTCCAAGTAGAAGCGCAATTGCCTGTGTATGTCCAAGGAATGTAGAAGTCTCTCCCCTTTATTCTGGGGATTTGGATAAAATGCTGGCAAGTGAATAGATTGGTTAAGAGCCACACTGGATACCACCTTAGGCATAAATGAAGGGTTTGTTCTTAAGGAAACCCTGTCTTGGTGAAAAATGATGAAAGGCTCCATTGCCATTAGTGCCTGCAGTTCTGAGACTCTTCGTGCTGAGGTTATTGCCAGAAGCAGAGCAGTTTTCCATGATATATATTTTAACTCTGCTGAATTGGCTGGTTCAAAAGGAGGCAAAGTGAGCTTTTCCAAAATGAAATTGAGGTCCCAAGTTGGTGTTGGTGCTCACCGGGGCGGTCTTATGTTTTTAGCCCCTCTGAGGTACTGCTTTAGCAATGGGTGAGAGAAAATAGGAGGATCTGTGTTGTAATGAGCCGAGATGGCAGAAGCGTGAATCTTAACGGATGAGAAGGATAGTCCTTTGTCCAGCATCTCAGTCAAGTATTGTTGTATCTGAGGAATGTTGGGGACCAGAGGATCAAGGTTTTGAGCCTGGTTCCAGGCACAGAATCTCTTCCACTTTTCTGAATAAGATTTCCTGGTGCTAGGCCTCCTGGCCTCCAAAATGACATCCATAACAGCTTTAGAGAGAGAAGTTGTCTGTTTGGCTAATGAATCTGCCATGCAGCCAGGTTTAAGGTTTTGAGCTGACTGTGCAGTATCTGATTGTTTTGCTGAGTCAGAACGTGTGGAATTTGAGGCAAAATCCAAGGTGGGCCTTGAGCTAAGTTCTTTAAGATTGGGTACCAATGCTGGCGTGGCCAGTCTGGAGCAATCAGAATCATATGTAGTTTTTCTTGTCTGGCTTTTAGGAGTACCTTTGTAAGGAGAGGCAGAGGTGGGAAGGCATAAACATTTAGGCTTTTCCAGCTGAATGAAAGAGCATCCACTTTCCATGCTTGTGTGTGATAAGTCCTTGTGCAGAATTTTTGCAGTTGGTAATTCAGTGGTGAGGCAAAAAGATCTATATCAGGGCACCCCCATTTTTGCATTATCATGCTGAAGATTTGTGGATTTAACTTCCACTCGTGAGGATCCATGATGTTTCTGCTTAAGTCGTCTGACAGAGTGTTTTTCTTTCCTGGCAGGAATTGTGCTTGCAGATGAACTTGATAGGTTAGAGCTGTGTTCCACAAGATCATGGCTTGTCTGCATAGGAGGTAAGAATGAGTGCCCCCCTGTTTGTTTATGTACCACATTACAGTGGTGTTGTCTGTCTTTAATAGTAATTGTCCTGGATGCAGAAAATCCTTGAAAGTTGTAGGGGCATTTTGTACAGCCAACATCTCTTTTTGATTGATGCGAAGATGCATTTGGTCTGTGGTCCATTTGCCCTGAATACATTTTCCTGCCATGTGTGCTCCCCAGGCATAATCCGAGGCGTCTGTTGTTAAAGTCTGCCTGGCTGTGGGAAGAGTGAAAGGCTGACCCTTGTTGAGGTGACATGCCGTGCCCACCATCGAAACTCCTGTTGTAGGCAGGGAATTAGTGGTATTACTGTCTCCAAGCTGTGAGAATGTTGAGACCAAACGCTTTTTAGGTACCATTGTAATTTCCTCATGAGTAGTCTTGCATATGGAATTAGTAGTATGCAGGATGCCATGAATCCCAAGGCCTGCAGAATTTTTCTTGCAGGGAGTTGGGACTTTGTTGCCATCAATTGAAAATACTGAGTCAGTTGTCCTTGTTTGTCTGGCATGAGATAAGCCATCTGGGTCGTTGTATTTAAGCTGGCACCCAGGAATATTATCTCTTGTGAGGGCACTAGTTTTGATTTCTTTTCGTTTACTGTGTACCCTAGGCAACTTAACAATCTTTTTACGAATGCCAGATGCTGTAGAAGAATGTCCTTGCTCTCTGCTTGAATCAGGCAGTCACCAAGATATGGATATATTTGAATTCCTTTTTGTCTGCAAAATGCAATTACTGGTGCCAGGCACTTGGTAAAGACCCTGGGCGCAGTAGATAAGCCAAAGGGCAGTGCAGAGAATTGGTAGTGCATTGAACCAGCTATGAATCTGAGGTATCTTCTGCAATTTTGTCTGATAGGGACATGCAGGTGTGCCTCTTTGAGGTCCAAAGTAACAAGCCAAGCTTTCTTGCCCAACATGGGAAGGAGCTGTTGTAGTGTCAGCATTTTGAATTTCATAACATCCAGGTAAGTATTTAGAGTGGAAAGGTCTAGAATGGGTCTCCAGGCTTTGTCCTTTCTGGGTACCAAGAAGTGTCTTGAGTAAAATCCTTGTCCTTTTTCATGCTGTGGTATTTTTTGAATAGCTCTCATGTCCATGAGAGCTGTAATTTGTTTTTGTGCCTCTGCCCATTGATTTTGTGGCAGGTCTGGCATTCCTTTTAGCCTTGGAAAAGAGTGAAAGTGGAACCTGTAACCTTGAGACACAATATTCAGCACCCATTTGTCTTGGGTGATTGATTGCCAGTTTTGAGAAAAAAGTGCTAGTTTCCCCCCTAAGGGAGCTGCCAAAAGGGAAGAGTTTGGCATTGGAAGGGGGAAGTCATTGGGACTGTTTCTGTAAGGTTGTGACTTGTCCTCACCTCCTTTTGGGTTTGAAGCACCCCACTGTCATGGTCTGCAAGATCCTTGTGGCTGAGATCTGCCTCTTGGGTGTCTGTATCTGCCTCTTTGTGGCCTGTCTGACACTGGAAAGGACCAATTCTTTGTAGGCCAATTTCTGCTAAATCGTGGTGGCTGTACCTGTAAGAAATCCTTCACTGTTTGCATAGATTTTGCCTTATCCTCCATTTTCTTTAATACCTCTTCTGCCTTAATACCAAATAAATTATCTTGCTGCAAAGAAGCATCTAATAATTTTGCCTTAACATGATCTGGTAGACTTTGTTCTTTTAACCAAGCATGCCTTCGAATCATAGATCCTGTAACTGCTGCTCTACAAGAAGCTTCTAATGAATCAAAACTACATTGCAAAGTACGCTTTCCCACTTGTTCAGCTGCATGCAATAAATCCTGCATTTCCTTATAGTCAGGTTGTTCTGCATTTGTACTCATTTTCTGTTTTAATTGAGACAGTAAGTATTGTTGATATTTAAGCATACAAAAAAACGAAAACTCAAACTGCTAAAAACAAAATGAACGGAAAACGATAAGAGCCGGCAAGCAGATAAAAACGTAACTGTTTATTGTGAGCGCTTTCGGTAAGGTCTTTCCCTTACCTTCTTCAGACAAACAGTAAAAAATTCAATTAGGTTCCCTTTATACCCAATTTACACTTAATTGGGCAAGTTAGCATAGCTAACAAGACAATGTGACTAACACGTAAACATTAATTCTATTTCATAAAATAAATCACCAAACCATACAATTCATGAAATACCTCCAACAACCAAAGACAAAAAACCTGGTCCTCTGAAAAAATACATGACATATAAATATACAAATAAGTAAAAACTACTTAATATTAAGAGCAATCAACACACTACGCTTAAACTCATTGCTTAATGTATGCTTGTCGGAATGTCAGTGGATCAAAATAAGCAATACAAAAATATATGCAGATTCTTAAAATAGTTATATAATATAACGTAATATAACTGTAAGAATTTTTAACGTCCTATTGTATAAATATACACAATTAATACTATTATGAAAGCAACCAACAAGGAAAATAAAATAAAATAAAATAAGATGAACCAAATACCCATAAAGTGGGTGATAAATCCTCAGTTGGCCTAAGAATATGTAAAAAAAATATATATATGTATTTTGTGTGAGCATAAATTGTTACACAAACATTAATTATTCACCCAATATCCTAAAAAACTTAATTAAAAATATATATTCAAGATAATCATCTTTTCAGTGAAAGGAGCTTCAAGATGCATTTAATAGCTAGGCAATCATTAAGGCCTGGAAAGGTTTGTGCCCGTGTGTTAATCTGCCACATTAACTCGTCAGTTTCTAAGTGTGTTTGCCAAGGTCCACCTCTAATATCAGTGGATCTATGCTGCAGAATAGCAAGTTTAAAATTGTGACCCGGGTGCTCTAAGATATGCTTAGCCAATGCATTATTGGTGTCTTTTTTACCAATAGCATAAATGTGCTCATATATTCGTTGTTTTATTTTCCTTTCGGTTTTCCCGATGTAAAAAGCATTGCATTAATTACACAAAGCTGTATAGGTAACACTCCTGGTGTCACAATTAAATCTATAATTGATTTTATATGTCTTGTTATTGATACAAAGTTGGTTACCCACTAATATATATTTACACTGGGGGCAGGCACCACATTTAAACATTCCTCTAACCCTATCCGGGCATTGTTTTTTCTTCTCTAAAATAGATTTCAAATTCTGCCCCCGCCTATAAGTGATTTTAGGCTTAGATCCCAAAACTTTAAGCAACATTTCTTTTCCTTTGATTATGTCCCAGTTCTTATTTAACACTACCCTAATAAGAAAATAATCTAAGGAATATGTACATAAAAAACTAGTTTGATAAACTCTAGCATTGTCATCTCTAACTGCTGCATCTTGGGCAGGAGAATTGACTTGATTGAGTGGGTCGTCTCCTTGCCATTCAGTTTGTCCCTTCAATAAAGGCATGAAGTGTCCCAAACTCCTTTTATTTACTACTTCATTTTTAATCTTAATAACCAGGTAGAGAGGATAACTTTTAGTTATGTACTCACCATAACTTCAGATGTTTGGGATCCATCTCGCCTACATTCTGAACTGATGGGTTCGGAGCCGATCCCTCGGCTCCGACTTGGCACGCTTATGCTATAGAGCGAGGCCTCTAATTGGCTGAGCTATCTTTATCCCAGGATGCACCACCACTAATCCCCCAGATCTTGTTTGTCCGCATTCATGAACACAAGCACAACTTGATTATATAACATTGTAAGATGTTTCAAGATGAAACAACAGGATTCGGACCTTCTGATATCCTCTGATCTCCATGGAAGGGGGAAGGAGGGTGGGTTATTAGGAATGTAGGCGAGATGGATCCCAAACATCTGAAGTTATGGTGAGTACATAACTAAAAGATGTTATGTGATCCTATCTCGCCTACATTCTGAACTGATGGGACAGTGTCCCTAGCACCTAAATCCCGGGTGGCTCATTGGAAAACACTCCTGAGCACTGTGGAACCAAATGAAGCTCGTCCTCTAGATGCCACATCTAATTTGTAGTGGGAAATGAAGGTGTGCAGGGAAGACCATGTAGCCGCAGCACAAATGTCACTAATAGCAAGCTTAGAATGAAATGCTACCGAAGTAGCCATAGCCCTTGTAGAATGAGCCTTGACAGCGGTGGTAAGCTCTTTGTTACAAAAAATATAAGCTTGAGTAATACAGTCCCTGATCCATTTGGCAATAGTGACCTTTGTGACCGCGTTGCCCAATTTGTTATCTGCAAAGGATACAAACAACTGATCTGTTTTCCTTGTTTGTTTGGTCCTGTCTAAATAAAAACGTAACTGTCTGTGGACATCTAGTGTGTGGAATATGAACTCCGCTTTGTTAGAGTATTTTGGGAAAAAAACTGGAAGCTCTAACGATTGTTGTAAGCAGAAAGTAGAACAAACTTTAGGGACAAAGGAAGGATTTGGTCTGAGAGGTACTCTGTCTTTATGAAAAACCAAGTACGGGGGTTTCACTGACAAAGCGTGAAACTCTGAAACTCTTCTGGAAGAAGTAATCGCCACCAGAAAAGCTGTCTTCCATGATAGAAACTTTAGATCACATGTAGCTGCCGGTTCAAAGGGGAAGGAAGTCAAGGCGCGTAACACTATATCGAGATCCCATGGAGGTGCAGGATGAGAAATCGGAGGTCTTAATAAAGCAGCACCTTTCAAGAAGGTCTTACACAGTCTGTTGCTCATTAAAGGTGGGTCTATGGATTTGTGAAAATTAGAAATTGCTGCCAATTGTACCTTGATGGTAGAAACTGAAGAGCCTTGATTGAAAAGAGAGGTCAGAAATTTTAGTACTTCTGCTACGGGAATAGAAATGGGGTCCAGGCCCTGGAGTTGAGCCCAAATAGCAAATCTTTTCCATTTGCTAGAATACAATTTCTTTGTAGCAGACTTATGGGCCGAAGATAATATGTGCACAACATCTGGATCCAACGTATGACTCCTGACTATCGTCGGAAGAGGAGGAGCCAAGCCGTCAATTTTAAGGTGTGTAGGGACTGGTGGAATAGTCCCGACTGATGAACCAGTAGGTCTGGGACCTGGTCCAGGAACCATGGACCTTCCAGAGCATGTTTCCGACGATAGGGGAACCACACTTGACGAGGCCAGTAAGGAGCAATTAAGATAATTTTGCTCCCCAAGAGAGATGCCTTTTGAATCACCCTGGGAAGGAGAGGAACTGGAGGGAAGGCATAAAGCAAGCCGGTGGGCCAAGGATGGACTAATGCGTCCATGGGGCTCTTCCCCAGAGCCGGGGTTAGGGAGAAGAATTCTTTGCACTTCGCATTCAGAGGAGTCGCAAAGAGGTCGCAACACGGAACTCCCCATTCGCTGAAAATCTGACTTGCAACTGTCATATTCAGAGACCATTCGTGAGGAGAGAGGATGGTCCTGCTCAATCTGTCGGCTATGACATTGGACTTGCCCGGTATGTGAGTAGCCACTAGGAAGTGTTTGGTCGAGACTGCCCATTCCCAAACTCTCATGGCTTCTCTGCAAAGAGGATAGGATCTGGTCCCTCCCTGTTTGTTCAGGTACCAGACAACTGACATGTTGTCTGAGTGGACAGCAATTACGCCCTGAGGGAGATAATCGTGAAGGGCTTGAAGGGACAGGAGTACTGCCCTCATTTCTAGGATGTTGATATGAAGAAGAGTCTCTTCCGGGTGCCATTTGCCTTGGACTGACCTGCCCAGGGAATGCCCCCCCCCACCCCATCTGGGAGACGTCCGTGGTCAAAGTGGCCACTGGAGGAGGTAGAACAAAGGGTCGTCCCTGATCCAAATTGGAGGGCACTAGCCTCCAGCAAAGGTCCCGTTTGCAAGATTCCGTGATCCATATGAGGTGACTGAGAGGGAGTTCCTGAAAGGACCACTGAGCTGAAAGAAGCCACTGGAGGATTCTCATGTGCAACCTTGCCAAGGGGACTAGAAGAACCGTGGCGGACATGGATCCCAATAGCTGCAGGACCATTCTGGCTGGGGCTTTGGACCTGGGAAGTAAGGCTCGAACTTGAGTCTGTATGGTTTGAATTCTGTCTATAGGTAAATAGACCCGCATTTGGTTTGAGTCTATCTCTACCCCTATGAATCTTATTCGTTGAGATGGCAGCAACACAGACTTTGGCCAATTGAAGGTGATTCCAAGGGAATTGCCCAGTGATATAGTGGCTTGTAGGCTCCGCAGAAGTAGATGCTTGGAGGTGGCAGTTAGGAGCCAGTCGTCTAGATACGGAAACACCTGGAATCCTAGACTTCTCAGGTGAGCAGTCACGACTGCCAAGTACTTGGTGAACACCCTGGGGGCTGTGGTGAGACCAAAGGGCAGCGCACGGAACTGAAAATGACTGCCTCCTAGGCTGAAGCGCAGATGTCTCCTGGACGCTTGATGTACTATGATATGATAATAAGCGTCCTTGAGATCTATGGAGCACATCCAAACACCTTTCTCCAGCAATGGGAGAATGGTTTGTAGAGTGACCATTCGGAACTTGGACTTTCTGACTGAACGGTTTAGGATGCCGAGGTCCAAAATGGGCCTCAAGTCCCCGGTCTTTTTTGGCACCAAAAAGAATCTTGAGTAAGTCCCTAATCCGATCTGGTCTGCAGGGACCGGTTGGATGACTCCTTTTTGCAGCAGCTTTGCAACTTCTGAGGCTGCGGTATCCCGTTGACTGGGTGGCGGGTCCGGGATTTTTTTGGACTGAGGGGGGGGGGGGTGAGAAAATGGGATGGAGTAACCTCCGGCGATAATCCGAAGCACCCATCGGTCCTGAGTGATACCTTCCCAGGCCTTTAGGTGCTTCGAGAAATGACCCCCGACTGGCTCCTGAGCAGCACAGCCGGGCAATCCCTCAGGGACTATGAAAGGCTGAAGAGCCACGAAAGGACTCGCGGTCTCCAGTGTTGCGAGGGCCTCTGCCGTCTCTGGGACGGCGTCTTCCGGATGAATTTCCCCCTCCTCTGCCTCTGGAAGGGGAACCTTCCTGCTGAGAGGGGTAAGGCTTCTGAGATCTACGGAACCACATTTTCCCTCCTCTTTTAGCCTTGGGATAAGGCCAAAAGGGAGTGGAAAATCGTGCCCCTACGGCAGTCAGAGTCTTACCCTCCTGTTCACAGCGGGTTAGTGTGTCTTTTACCTTGGGTCCAAACAGGGAGGACCCATCAAAGGGGGCGCCGGCAAATGAAGACTTAAAGGCCTCCGCGAAATGACACAGGCGGAGCCAGGCTTGTCTCCGTAGAGCAATGCCTGTACCCGCCGCTCTACTCGCCCCTTCGGCCGCATACGAAATGAGCCTCATGGACGAGTTCGAAATGGATGACAACCGTCTGGGCCAGCTCCTCAGGCAGGTTACCCAAGAGGGTATCGGATAGCTCCTTAATCAGATCCCTCTGAAATCTGGTAAAGTGCGTCAGGTAGTTCAAGGACCTCAGTGTAAAGGCCGCTGAACTAAGGGTGCGCTTTCCGTACCGATCCATGCTCCTAGACTCCTTATTAGGAGGATGGACGGACGTAGAAGCCTCTGCTACATCTTGCTGGGTAGCAGATGCCACCACCACAGAGTCTGGGTGTTCCCACGCCCTTCGACAGATCAAATCCAAGAGCTCGTCAAAGGGCGGAGACACCCAGGAGGCGGAGGGCTGAGCCCCGAAGGCCTTCAGGAACACCGACTCATCAGCAGAGGGAGGTTTGGACTGCCAGCCGCCTCATTGTTTTAGGGCTTCCAGGATGTCTGCAAAGGAGACATCATCCGAGGACGACTTAGGGGACCCCTCTGCATCATCGAGATCAGTGTCGGATGTCAGAGACTCATCAGGGGAGTCAACGTGCTTCCTCTTGCACGATCTTTTCCTGGGGGGTTCTTCCGAAGAGGCTTCAGAAGGACCTCCAGGAGGGGGAGAAACCCCAGCGGGGGTAACCTGAGGCCCGGGGGCTCCGCTGTCTAAAGACAGGGGGACTGCCAACGACCCAGTCTCCGTATGCAGGGAGGTAGCTGGGGAAACCGTGGAGGTAGCCAAGGAAGACTTGGCTAAAGCGCTCCTCATAGCCCTGAAGGCGGGACCACCAGAATCCTGGGAGGGTCCCACCTCCATGGCCACGACAGTGGATGGCACTCCCGCCGCCGACGCACCAAGAGGGAGACTTGGGACCGAGAGCATCAATCCCAAAGCCTCCCCCCCAGGGCCGAAGGAAGAAGTCCGTGTACTGAACTTCGACCCAAGAACCGGAGTTGGAGCAAGGGTCGGGCCCGACCCTAACACCTCCACAGGTTCCACCAGCACCGGCTCCAACGGTGCCGAAGCTGTTGGAGGAGGAACCACAGTAGGGGAGTGGACCATCGGCTCCGAAGCCTAATGGGCTGGAGCCAAAACTAGCTTTTGGAACACCGGAGACTGGAAGAGTCGAAGGAGCACCCTGTCGATGTCCGAATCAGACATCTTGGATGACCTAGAGGATACCGATCGGGCCCGAACCGATTTCTCCATCGGCTCCGAAGGGCTCGGGGACCGGCTCCGAATGGACTCAACAACTATCAGCTCCGAGGAAGGTTTCAAGGAAATTTCCCTCGGTGCCAATAAGGACTTTGGCTCCGAGGGGGAAGAGTCTGAGCCGATAACCCTTATCGGCTCCAATATCAGTGGAGCTGATGAGGGTGACCCGCCTCTCGATGCCCCAGACCTCGGCTCCGAAACCAGAGGGGTCGAGGCTGGAGGCATCGAGGCAGACCGTTCAGACCTCGGCTCCGAAGTCCATGGAGCCGATGGAGAAGTCTGCTTAGATTTTTTAGCGGTCGGTTCCGACTGACTGGTCGGAGGCGACGCTTTCTTCTTTTTAGAAGGAGACGGAGAGGAAGATAAAGCCTCCTCGAAGGAAGGCTTGATTAATCCCTTGAGAATTAATTTGTTTTTCCTCTCCTGGAGGACTCTAGAAGAGAACGTGTGGCACACACTACACGACTCTTGTAGGTGCTTAGCACCTAAGCAATAGACGCACGAGGAGTGGTCGTCCGTTATGGACATTTTAAAACCACACCTCATGCATTTCTTAAACCCGGAGGGTTTGTGTTCTTTAGACATAACTGTTTTGCCACAGAACCTATCTAAATGAAAGAACACTAAACTTTGGTTAAAGGTAAAGTCAAAATCAACTTTAACAAATTATATATATATATATATATATATATATATATATATATTTTTTTTTTTACACAAACAGTTAACAGACCAAAGAGAGAAAGAGAGTCAAGACCCTCTAACTTAAACGGGTACTTGACCCAAGAAAAAATACACAAGCAGTAAAGTAACAGGGGAAGGCCCCTCTAACTAAAACGGGAAACCTTCCCTGACTGAAAAATTCATGAATTTACCAACAGAAATTCACCAAACACACTAATATAACAACAATAGCTGTTAAAACAGCTTTTGGGTTCAAAGTAAGGAAATTTGTGACAGGAAAAAGCCTAATAAATAGTACTTAGCCCAGCCAATGTTGAGACCACGTCTAAGCTTGTTAGTGGCAAACGAGATCTGGGGGATTAGTGGTGGTGCATCCTGGGATAAAGATAGCTCAGCCAATTAGAGGCCTCGCTCTATAGCATAAGCGTGCCGAGTCGGAGCCGAGGGATCGGCTCCAAACCCATCAGTTCAGAATGTAGGCGAGATAGGATCACATAACATCCTCTGTTAATAAACATACTTTGGAGTTGTTCACATTCTAATTTAAAGTCTATGTCATCCGAAATCATTCTGGCAGCCCTAACCATCTGGCCTTTTACAACAGCCCTTTTCTGGTGGTAGGGATGGTTACTTGAAAAGTGCAAAAAAGTGTTTGAATATGTCGGTTTTCTATAAATTACACTTTTGTATCTACCATTTGTTCTATCATTAATTAACAGAATGTTCAGATAACTAATAGACGTCTCTCTTATGTTGTAAGTAAACTCCAAAAAGTTGGTAGTCAAAGTAATGTTGTAAATAAAGCTTGGCATAAGGGTTATATCCCCCTTCCAGATACAAAACATGTCATCCTGGTACCTTGTGTACCAGGAGACATTGTCCTGGAACAATGGATCTTTAAACAATGAATTGTGCTCCCAAAGTGCCATAATGGCGTTGGCGAAACTCCCGCCACATAGAGACCCCATGGCTACCCCAGACTTTTGTAAGTAGAATTGTTCCTCAAAAACCATAAAGTTATTAGTTAAGACTATCTCTAGTAGTGTCTCAATTAAATAGATAGTATTCTCCACCACTTTCTTGATCAGCAAAAATTCTCTGATCCACTCTATACCCACTTGTTGCGGAATGACAGTGTAAAGGTCCTTAATATCAATAGTTAAAAAACACCCATTTGGTTGATGTTTCAACATATTAATGTTCTTAAGGAATCCCCACGAATCCTTACAGATCTGGGGCTCACTTTTGATGAGTGGTTTTAACACACTGTCGATGTATTTGGCACAACCATATGTGACTGAACCACGCCCATCGACTATGGGTCTAAAAGGGGGTGAATCTAGTGCTTTGTGGATTTTGGGGGTACCAAATAAAGCTGGTGTTCTGGGTGGTATCATTGTCAAATACTGATGTAAATAAATGTTCATGGAACCTTCTAAGAATAAGTCATCCAATAGTGACCTAATCTTTTTATACACTATGTTGACCTCATTTAAGCTAACTTGAGTGTAGGCAGCAGTATTAAGATGTTTAATCATGCTGTCAACATATATATTATGGTCCATAAACACGAGGCCTCCCCCCTTATCCGGTTTCATAACTCTTATATTGCAATCATTTAGCAAATTTAAAAATTCGTATTTTACAGCACTCATATTACTTTTTACAAGTTTATTCTGATGACCATGGTTGTCTTTTATAGCCGTAAAGTCCATCTCACACATTTTCTCAAAAGTGTTCAAACAAGAATGTAAAGGTGGATTAAACAAGCTTGAAACTCTTAAAGTACTAAGCATGCTTGAACCACTGCCCATAAGCAAATTAAGATTAAGCTTACGGATGAAAAGTTTCAAGTCTATAACAGCTTTAGCTAAGTCTATTTTCTTTCCTGGGACAAAAGTTAACCCCTTAGAAAAGAAGTCAACCGTTTCTTGCTGGATGTCTAAAATTGTATAATTGTAGATGTTGAAGTCCCCTTCTGTGCTAATATGAATCCGGGGTGTCGAGCCAAAAACATTACTGGAGACTATCTCCTGCGCTGTCTCCTGTTGTTCCTCGTTTGGGGCTGCTTCCGGTTGAATTGCCAGTTGTTTTGTCAGCCGTTGGAATTTGGCCGAAAACCCTGTTGGTTAGCTCCCTCCATCCTATCAATTATTGCTAGGGTGTCTACTTTGGTTGTTATTGTCCCCAGCTTTGTTTTCTCTATTATTAGTGTTATTATTAAGCCTTTCGTTGCGCCTTAAAGGCTGAATTTCTTCATTGCCATTCAAGGGGCTCGCTTGGGGTACATTAGAAATTTCCAACTTCTCGTTAGCATTTCCATTAGTTCCAAAGTTAATAGTAGAACTACTTGATGTATTCAAGGGAGGCTTAGGATCGGCTCGGTTGTTGGAGTAATCCTTAATGTCCCTAGTTATTTTTTTCTTTTTTTATAATCAACATTTTGTTCATAGATGCCTCTATGCTTGTATAAATTCTGCAGTATTCATATTTGTATCTAGGGAAATCGTTGTGAGTTTTAATAACATGTTCTAATATTTCTAGTTCAGCTTTAAGAATACCAATGTCTGTAGTGTAAAAATTAATGAGAGCCTGTAAAAATTCATACCCTTGTCGGTCAAACAATTCAATAAGATCCCGGTGAAATGGAGAGTTGTCCACTAGCCCTGCTGGATAACGCCATTGCCGTAAACCTTTGGGTATGATCTTTCTCTGAATGCACTCCTGAAGATGACACTTCAAGCTGTAACTTCTTACACTTGTAGAGTTTCACATCAAAGTCATTTATGTTTTTAAGCAGTGCATTTTCAGTGTGTTCATCAAAATCGTCAGATGAAGTATAGTGCTCATTAGCTGCACTAAAAAAATTGTTATCATTAAGAAATGTTTTTTTTGTTAATTGTTTTTTACTTAATTAATTGATTGCTTGATTAGACTAACACTGTGGATAAAAGGCATTCCTTTTCACATGGGATTGTATCTTGTATGTTTTTCGATGGTCTGAAGAAGTTGGCTTACCTTTTGCCAACGAAAGCGCTTACCAATAAAGGAGTTTAGTTCTACAAAACCGCTCTCTTGGTATAAGGGATATAACCCTTATACCAAGCTTTATTAACATTACTTTGACTACCAACTTTTTGGAGTTTACTTACAACATAGGAGAGACGTCTATTAGTTATCTGGACATTCTGTTAATTAATGATAGAACAAATGGTAGATACAAAAGTGTAATTTATAGAAAACCGACATATTCAAACACTTTTTTGTGCTTTTCAAGTAACCATCCCTACCACCAGAAAAGGGCTGTTGTAAAAGGCCAGATGGTTAGGGCTGCCAGAATGATTTCGGATGACATAGACTTTAAATTAGAATGTGAACAACTCCAAAGTATGTTTGTTAACCGATGTTATCCTCTCAACCTGGTTATTAATATTAAAAATGAAGTAGTGAATAAAAGGAGTTTGGGACAATTCATGCCTTTATTGAAGGGACAAACTGAATGGCAAGGAGACGACCCACTCAATCAAGTCAATTCTCCTGCCCAAGATGCAGCAGTTAGAGATGACAACGCTAGAGTTTATCAAACTAGTTTTTTATGTACATATTCCTTAGACTATTTTCTTATTAGGGTAGTGTTAAATAAGAACTGGGACATAATCAAATGAAAAGAAATGTTGCTTAAAGTTTTGGGATCTAAGCCTAAAATCACTTATAGGCGGGGGGCAGAATTTGAAATCTCTTTTAGAGAAGAAAAAACAATGCCCGGATAGGGTTAGAGGAATGTTTAAATGTGGTGCCTGCCCCCAATGTAAATATATATTAGTGGGTAACCAACTTTGTATCAATAACAAGACATATAAAATCAATTATAGATTTAATTGTGACACCAGGAGCATTACCTATACAGCTTTGTGTAATCAATGCAATGCTTTTTACATCAGGAAAACTGGAAGGAAAATAAAACAACGAATATATGAGCATATTTATGCTATTGGTAAAAAAGACACCAATAATGCATTGGCTAAGCACATCTTAGAGCACCCGGGTCACAATTTTAAATTTGCTATTCTGCAGCATAGATCCACTGATATTAGAGGTGGACCTTGGCAAACATACTTAGAAATTGACGAGTTAATGTGGCAGATTAACACACGGGCACAAACCTTTCCAGGCCTTAATGATTGCCTATCTATTAAATGCATCTTGAAGCTCCTTTCACTAAAAAGATGATTAGCTTGAATATATATTTTTAATTAAAATTTTTTAGGATATTGGGTGAATAATTAATGTTTGTGTAACAATTTATGCTCACACAAAATACACATATATATATTTTTTTTACATATTCTTAGGCCAACTGAGGATTTATCACCCACTTTATGGGTATTTGGTTCATCTTATTTTATTTTATTTTATTTTCCTTGTTGGTTGCTTTCATAATAGTATTAATTGTGTATATTTATACAATAGGACGTTAAAAATTCTTACAGTTATATTACGTTATATTATATAACTATTTTAAGAATCTGCATATATTTTTGTAGTGCTTATTTTGATCCACTGACATTCCGACAAGCATACATTAAGCAATGAGTTTAAAGTGTCGCTCTTAATATTAAGTAGTTTTTACTTATTTGTATATTTATATGTCATGTATTTTTTCAGAGGATCAGGTTTTTTGTCTTTGGTTGTTGGAGATTGTATGGTTTGGTGATGATTTTATGAAATAGAATTAATGTTTACGTGTTAGTCACGTTGTCTTGTTTTTATGTTTCAATTAAGTGGTTGTTGGAGGTGTTTCATGAATTGTATGGTTTGGTGATTTATTTTATGAAATAGAATTAATGTTTGTGTTAAGAAGGTAAGGCTTGTTAGCTATGTTAACTTGCCCAATTAAACAGTTTTGGGTATAAAGAGAACTTAATTGAATTTTTACTGTTTGTTTTATCGCTTCCGTTCATTTTGATATTTAAGCATGTGAAACTGGCAATTTAGAGCCCTCACTGCTAAAGTTGCAGAGGTGTAAACTTTCTTTCCCCATCTGTCTAATGCTCTAGAGTCCCTATCCGAGGGAACTGGATTCTTAACTGTGGAAGCCTTAACCCCTTTGGGACCCTGGGAAATAGTTTCTGGTTCAGCAACAGGGTTTTTATAAAGAAATTTGTGAGAGTCAGGGACTCTGTAGTACATGAAATTTGTGAAAGTCAGGGACTCTGTAGTACATGTCTGGCTTGACAGGAGCTGGGGGTAAAGAATCAGGATTTAAACTAGATTCAGAGAACACATCATCAACAATGTCCAAAACTGGTGGAATAGCAAGGGGCCTGTGCTGAGGCAGTAAAAGAAAGTCTCTGAGCCTTTTCTTGGATTCTGAGTAATCCTGGCCCTCCCAATGGAAATGCTCCCTCATGGTATGTAAAGTTTCCCCAAAAGAGTAATCCTCAAGAGGAGAGGCTGAAGGAATTGATTCTTCAGCATTAGAATCCTCATAGGGGGCTAAAGAATATCCCTGGTCTGAACAGGAATCAGAATATATTGAAACCTGGTCAGATGAGTCATAATCTGTATCCTGCGTAGGCCTTTTATCAGGAGGGGGATGGGAACCCCTGATCAGAGTTATCAAGTCTTCGGCCATCTTGAGCATCTGTTTTTTAGGCATGGAGGCCTGTCCAGGTGAATGCTGTACTTGCTTCTTTGTCTTTAATGTAGGCTTAGTCTTGGCTGTAGTTGCAATGGTAAGTTGAGTAGGCCTGAAAACACCCTCAGAAGCCGATGCCTGCTCAGCGGCTCCAGACCCATCTGAATGGTTAATCTCCGTTGGCCCAACACCTTGAGTATCCCGAGGCCTAGGCACCTCCACGTGGGAGTCGGTCACGACCTGTGGTTCTGAGGTAGCGGGTGTCAGGGGCTGCGAAAGCACCTCACTGAAAACCGGCGAACCGGCGACTGGCCTAGAAGAGGCTTCGTCAGTTTTGGGCCTCGGATGCCTTTCCTTATCTTTATCTTTGCATTTTTTGTGCATTCCGGTCGTCGGTTGTTCCGACGGCATTGTATAATTAAACCTTCGTCCAAAGTAATGGCGAGCAAAATCAAATCGACATTTAATAGTGCGTTTGTTAAATCTAGCACAAAACCGACAAGTAGTGACGTCATGATCTGGGCCTAGGCATGGAATACAGTAAGAATGAAAATCCTTATGAGGTATTTGCTTCCCACAAGAAATACAATTATTAACTTTTACTGACATCGGTCTGCGGCAAGAAAAAACGTTTCCCCAATGGGGTACTTAGCTTTATTGAAGACTTTGGTTCTGAAATCGAATTTGAAATCTCAGGAGTCGGCCGACTGGCACTTGCAAACTGCTTTTGCTTCGGGCACTGTGCGGCAAGAAAAACTGAAGAAAATGGCATCGGCTGCTTCTTATATACCCCTGGCGCACTGACATCAGGGAAGAGGTGACAGCAGCCGACGCCGGGCCAAGACTTTGTAACTCAGGCCGACTGCAGGCCTGCCTGACTGCAGGATAACCCAAGTGTAATGATTGCAGCAGTGAAACACGATGAACATCTTTATGCATATGTTGTCAAGGATAGAGCACAGGATGTGAGAGAAAAATGAAGACCTGGATTCAGAAAAACCTGGTCTTTCCATCAAAGAACTTCTCTTGCCAAAAAGCCCAGTATTGGAATCTGGAACTCCAGTGAATGGAAATGATGACTATGAACAGTCTTTAAAAAAAAGACTGATTTTTTTTTTCTCATGTGAAAACTTGCAAGAGGAATCAATAGAAACAAACACCATGAACCCAAAAAAGCTGAACTATTCTCTGGCTGAAATATGGAACTGACTGGAGAAAGTCAGGAAGAGTTTCCAATACAACTCCACTTTTTCTTGAATTAGGAATGCCATTGTATGGCTGACACTGGAAGGAATCATAAAAACACAATGATAGGATTTCAGAAAATTTATCTGGAAATGAAGCCCTAAAAAGATATTTTTTTTTACCCATGTAAGGGATTCTTGACACTTGGAAAAAAGACTCTACAAAGATAAGCAAGTTGTTTAAACAAGAAAAGATGTGTATGTTATACAGTCTGCAATGGGCAAATCACCTGGTCTACACATTTTGATAACATCCTTGGAGTAGTGAATAACCCAAAGAGTAATGCAGAGAACTAATACAGTAATCCATACAAAGAAAATGTTAGAAAACCTCTGAACTCTGTGGCAATGGGAATGTGATGAGCATCCTTCAAGTCAAGAGTTACCAGAAAATTCTTAACAATTCTTGCAAAGTCAGTATTCTGAACTCTGGTACTTTCAGTATCAGGTTGAGAAAGGATGGGAGTCGAGGACTGGTCTCCAAGAAATCTCCTTCTTTGGTACCTAAAAAATCCAGAATAAAAGCTTTTTCCCAATGAACTGGGAGAAGTGGTTTTATGACCCCATATAAAGCAAATGTCTGATGGCTGGAGGAAAAAGGAAGTCTAATATGGAGGATGAGGGGAGATTTCCCTCCAAAGGGGGTAGGTTTTTCCACTGTCATTTGTAATCTTTCTGAAGTAGTTTTAGAACCCACCTGTGTGAGTCAATGTGATGCCAAAGAAAAAAATGGAGAATTAGACTCTGGGACTGACTCAGAGGAGTGGCAGGGTACTTTATCTCCTCACTCAGCTATTTGAGGATGCATTCTCCACTCAGTCTCCCCTATTCAAAGGAAGTTGTTCAATCATGATCTTTAACAACACCAAAACAACTGCAGAGGACATTGGTATTCTGATTCATATTGGCCGGAGGGATTACATCAGAGGAATCCGGAGACAAAAGTGAGTGGTCTGAGGAACAAATAGCCATTACAGTCACCCTCCAGCAGCTGAAGCACTGATTGGGTCTGTGGTATCAACAAGGGCTCCATATTTGTTTTTGGTTTTGACTGTCCAGTAGAAGGAGGGACTGAGTAACCAGCATGCTGCTGTTCTATGTCTTAGCTGAGAATAAAGTCTGAACCCTAGTGAGGAGTGCTGAAATGAGTCATTAAGTAGATAAGTTGTCAATGAAGTGTACACAAGTACAAAACACACTAAAACTGCCTACAATACCCCAGTTCCTCAAAACACAACACAATAGCAACAAATCATGACACTTTTGCTATACATTAGTCCCTCAAATACAATTAAACAGTCCCTGCTTAAACAATCTCTGCCAATCAAACATTTCTGATAAAATACTAAACACACAACCTACTGGCATGCATAAAGAGACCTGGTACATTTTTTTTTCAAAAAAGCAAATGTATTGTCGGAACTCTCCTAAGAGACTTATCTTCCCAGCAACAGAAAACATGAATTGACCATCAATCCTCTGAAGCCCATGAGGAGTGCCCTCACTGGCAGGAAAGAAAATACTGAAGTATTTTGGCCCCCAGGCTGCTGTCTTCTCCATAAAGGAGTTTGAGACACACCAGCCTGGGTGCATGTGTGTGTGTGTGTGTGTGTGTGTGTGGGGGGGGGGGGGGCGTTTAGAAGACTGTCCAGCTATTATATCCTTGACAGGATAATATAACCCATACAGCTATGGCTACTGCAGCAGTGATTTATGATGCACACCACTTTTTGTTGCCTAACTTAAACACCTTTCCAGGGGATCAACAGATGGAGTATTTTTTTCCTATCAAAGCATAAATCTTCACTCTAACTGCAATCATATTAGGCATGCTTCTCAAGATACAGACATTGTGACAGAAACATCTTCTGTGCCCTTTCCAGTTTACCTCATTGAGTGGAGAAGCAGTCCATCAACTAATTTTGGCTTGTATAAAATAAAGAGAGTACCAACCCTTCTTAAGCTCAGAATACCAGAAAACCGCAAGTTTTTCCTGTTGCACTGATTTTCAAAATCTATTAGTCAACGCTATTAATTCCAATATAGATTCCTCTGTATATAATAGATGGTGGCTTTTTCACAGTTCTGCATCCACCTCTGACATGTGATCTGAATGTCTAGATAAAGCCTGCTCCATTGTCTTGATTCTTATACTCAATTGCTCCATGAAGTCTATTAGCTCCTTAACAAATTTAGAGATTTCAGCCATTATATACCTACGTAACTGAAAAGAGAATCTCATATTTCATTCTCAAGAGCTGTCACATTTCTGGAGATAGCAACAGAAAGAAGCTGAACAGGCTGAGCCTCCCGACTTCGCATTGACTGGATTACATAATTTCAAGGAAGGGCTTTTCTTAGTTATCCGATGCTGGAAAAAGAAAATAAACAGCTATTTGACCTTTCCATCAAAGAGCTAGTTAAGTAAATAATGTGTTCATGACTGATGAGGATATAACTTATTGACGTGGGGGAGTACACAGCTCCAAGACAACATGGCCTACATGCTTCCTTTCTCAGACTGATGCCACACATAGCAATTTGTTTTGTCTACATTTGTAGACATCATAGAAACAGACTTGTTGCAAATACTTTCAATACCATCGTTATTTCTCACTTCTTCATGCTGATATATAGAGAGGACTCCTAAGGGGACTAGGCACCCTTCTCCTGGAAAATCTACAGTGGCCAGCACATGCAAGTGGTACCTTTTGCAAGGTTATCACTAGGCCAAGAAGAACACAGAATGCCTTAATTCAGGTGAAGGGGTCAAGCCTATTATATAAATTATTCTGAAATTAACAGAATAGCGTGATTTTTTTTTTTAATGAATCTATACTTTGACTCCATAATTTCATTAACTACCATGGACCTTTCACGAGTGCGATCAAGCATTTAGTATCATGAGAAAACATGCAGAAATAAATTACACACCACTGAGTGCTGTTTTGCTGCTTCAAGAAGGCTAATATTTCTTATACTAGAGAGGAAAATTATTCTGAGTATCAAGTTCTCCAAACACGAGCTGCTTGGAGCTTGAGACTGATATTATCCTCAGATGTCAAACCATCATCTGTTCCCTGGCCAGGTTTTACAACCACATGACACAAGGAAACAAATATCAGGGAACTGGAAAAAGTACAGTTTTGTACCTACCATAAATGTAGATGTTCGAGTGTTAATACAGCTGCAGTCATAAAAGATGGGCTCTCCTGCCATCAGGCGGGTCCTCGGTCGGCCGAATTCCAAAGTCTAGGTCTGGCGTCGGTTGTCGTCGCTTCTTCCCTGACGTCAGTGCGACAGGGGTATAAAAGAACCAGCCGACGCCATTTTCTTCAGTTTTTCTTGCCCCAGATGTCAGGTGCCCCCAGAAGGAAGGCAATACATAAATTTATATAATAAAGCAATGCATTATAATCAAAATACAGTAGTTGCAAGCAAATACACCATAAATGAATACCCCAATCAGGATGTATGAGGGGGTGATTGCCAACAGGCCTGTCCCAAGAGGGGAAGGAGGGAGGGAAACCTGGACTGCAGCTGTATTAGCATTCGAACATCTACATTTATGGTAGGTACAAAACTGTACTATGTTCATCGTGCATACAGCTGCAGTCATAACAGATGGGTAGAATCCCAAAGCTAAGAAAGGGGTGGTAGGCACTAGGTGGAACTAGGAGGAGCCAGGATGCCCTGCAAGACTGCAGTGGCAAAGCCTGCTCTAGTTTTGGAGTATAATGGTAGGTGGTAGTGCTTGGAGAAGGTATGCACAGAACTCCAAGTGGCTGCTTCCAAAATATCTTTGGTAGGAACTCCTCTGAGGAAAGCTGCGGAGGTAGCTGTGGCCCTTGTGGAGTGAGATCTGATGCCTGTAGGTACAGTTTTGCCATGAAAAGAATAGCAAAAGCGTATGCAGTGGGCTATCCATTTTGAGATTGTCTGTTTGGAAATTGGCTTTCCTTGGGCTCCTACAGCATAGGACCAAATAGCTGTTCTGATTTTCTGAAAGGCTTTGTTCTGTCCACATAATAACGCAGTTGTCTGTGGATGTCCAAGGAATGTAGTAATCTCTCCCCTTTGTTTTGAGGATTAGGATAAAAGGTAGGTAAGCGTATGGCCTGATTCAAAGCTACCCTGGATACCACTTTAGGCATAAAGGACGGGTTGGATCGTAAGGAAACTCTGTCCTGATGGAAGATGATAAAAGGCTGCACAGCCATGAGAGCTTGTAGTTCTGAAACTCTATGAGCTGAGGTAATAGCCAGAAGGAAAGCTGTTTTCCAGGGTAAATATTGCAAATCTGATGAGGCAGCTGGCTCAAAGGGAGGCAAGGTCAGTTTTTCCAGAATAAAGTTGAGATCCCAAGCAGGTATTGGTTGTTTCCTTGGGGGTCTTAGATTCTTAGCCCCTCTGAGAAACTGTCTTAAGAGAGGGTGAGAGAATAAGGGTGGATCAGTGTTGTATTCTGCAGAAATGGCTGAGGCATGGATTTTGATGGAGGAGAATGAAAGTCCACTGCTTAGCAGCTCAGCTAGATACTGTAGTATGAGGTAAATTCAGTTTTCCAGGATCCTGACCCTTTTTCTTATTCCAGACACAAAACCGTTTCCATTTTGCGGAGTAAGCTTTTCCAGTTGACAGCCTTCTAGCCTCCAAAATGGCATCCTGCACCTCCTTGGACAGTAGGGTCTGTTGTGATGCTAAGGAATCTTCCATGCGGCTAGATTGAGAGTTTTTAGCTGGCTGTGAAGAGTTTTGAAGCTGTGCTGAGTCAGGAGAATAGGTATTAGAGGCAGGGGCCATGGTGGGGAATGCGTCAGGCTCCTCAGGAGTGGGTACCAGTGTTGTCTTGGCCAGTCTGGAGCAATGAGAATCATCTTTGGTCTGTCTGCTCTGGTTTTCAATAGAACTTTGGGCAGCAGAGGAAGAGGTGGGAAGGCATAAACTGTCATTGCTCTCCAACTGAAAGAGAGAGCGTCCACTCTCCAGGCCTTTGGATGGAAAATCCTTGAGCAGAATTTTGTCAATTGGTGATTTTTGTGGGAGGCAAAGAGATCTATGTCTGGCCTTCCCCATGCTTGGATTATTTCTGTAAAAACTTTTGGATGCAACTTCCATTCGTGTGGATCTGTCATA